>NW_028270140.1:148845453-149145810 GCF_037043375.1 Chiloscyllium plagiosum
CGAGCGCGAGAGAGAGAGAGCGAGCGCGAGAGAGAGAGAGCGAGCGCGAGAGAGAGAGAGAGAGCGAGCGCGAGAGAGAGAGAGAGAGCGAGCACGAGAGAGCGAGCACGAGAGAGAGAACGCAAGAGAGAGAGAGAGAGAGAGAGAGAACGCGAGAGAGAATATTGAAGGAACCTGTTTGGGCGAAGTTCACAACACAGAATCAGAGAAGTTAATTGTTGTTTTAAGTCTGTCCAATAGAAAGGCTGCAGTAGTGAGTACAGTGAGTTCTTTCTTGATTATATGTTTTTGGAGATAAGTCTGTTGATTAAACTTAAAATATAAGCCAAAGCTATTAATTTAACCTGGTGCAGTGTTTTGTAGAGGAATAAGACGGCGTTATTTTCTGGGTCTGTAGATTGTGAAGGAGCAAAAATGGCCTTTGCAGTGATATGTACTTCTTGTCAGATGTGGGAGTTTAAAGAGAGTTTAAGGGTTACTGCGGATCCTATCAGCCATAAATGCTGTTGGATGTGAATCTTATTAGATCGAATGGATCAGTTGGACAGACAGATAGAAGCAATAGGGAATTTGCAACAGCAACAGTATGTGATGGATGGCAGTTATAGGAAGGGGGGACAGTCTCAGATAGAGTCACATAGATGGGTAAACTCCAGGAAAGGTAAGAGAGATAGACACCTAGGGCAGAGTCTTTTGTGGATATACCCATTTCAAACACATATGCTGTTTTGGAAAACGTAGGGGGTGATGGATTCTCAGGGGAACGTAGCACGAACAGCCAAGTTTCTGGTTTTGAGACTGGCTCTAATGCAACGAGGGGTACATCGGCTTCCAAGAGATCAACTGTGTTAGGGGATTCGGGATTTCAAGGTACAGACAGATGTTTCTGTGGCCAGCAGAGAAAAAGCAGAATGATGTGTTGTTTCCCTGGTAACAGGATCAAGGATGTCACAGAGAGGGTGCAGAATGTTCTCACGGGGGAGAGGGGACAGCAAGAGGTCATTGTCCACATTGGAACCAACGATATAGGAAAGGAAAAGGTTAAGATTCTGAAGGGAGATTAGAGAGAGTTAGGCAGAAATTTAAAAAGGAGGTCCTCAAGGATAGTAATATCTGGATTACTCGCAATGCTACGAGCTAGTGAGGGCAGGAATAGGAGGACAGAGCAGATGAACGCATGGCTGAGGAGCTGGTGTATGGGAGAAGGATTCACATTTTTGGATCATTGGAATCCCTTTTGGGATAGAAGTGACCTGTACAAGGAGGACGGATTGCACCTAAATTGGAAGGGGGCTAATATATTGGCAGGGAAATTTGTTAGAACTGCCCAGGAGGATTTAAACTAGTAAGGTGGGGGGTGGGACCCAGAGAGATAGTGAGGAAAGGGATCGATCTGAGATGGATACAGTCGAGAACAGAAGTGAGTCAAACAGTCAGGGCAGGCAGGGACAAGGTTGGACTAATAAATTAAACTACATTTATTTCAATGCAAGGGGCCTAACAGGGAAGGCAGATGAACTCAGGGCATGGTTAGGAACACGGGACTGGGATATCATAGCAATTACAGAAACATGGCTCAGGGATGGGCAGGACTGGCAGCTTAATGTTCCAGGATACAAATGCTACAGGAAGGATAGAAAGGGAGGCAAGGGAGGAGAGGGGGTGGCATTTTTGATGAGGGATTGCATTAAAGCTGTACTGAGGGAGGATATTCCCGGAAATGCATCCAGCGAAGTTATTTGGGTGGAACTGAGAAATAAGAAAGGGATGATCACCTTATTGGGATTGTATTATAGACCTCCCAATAGTCAGAGGGAAATTGAGAAACAAACTTGTAAGGAGATCTCAGCTATCTGTAAGAATAATAGGGTAGTTATGGTAGGGGATTTTAACTTTCCAAACATCGACTGGGACTGCCATAGTGTTAAAGGTCTAGATGGAGAGGAATTTCTTAAATGTGTGCAAGACAATTTTCTGATTCAGTATGTGGATGTACCTACTAGAGAAGGTGAAAAACTAGACCTACTCTTGGGAAATAAGGCAGGGCAGTTGACTGAGGTGTCAATGGGGGAGCACTTTGGAGCCAGCGACCATAATTCTATTAGTTTTAAAATAGTGATGGGAAAGGATAGGCCAGATCTAAAAGTTGAAGTTCTAAACTGGAGAAAGGCCAATTTTGACGGTATTAGGCAAGAACTTTCAAAAGCTGATTGGGGGCAGATGTTCGCAGGTAAAGGGACGGCTGGAAAATGGGAAGCTTTCATAAATGAGATAACGAGAATCCAGAGAAAGTATACTCCTGTCAGGGTGAAAGGAAAGGCTGGTAGGTATAGGGAATGCTGGATGACGAAAGAAATCGAGGATTGGATTAAGAAAAAGAAGGAAGCATATGTCAGGTATACACAGGACAGACCGTGAATCCTTAAAAAAAAAGAGTATAAAAGAAGTAGGAGTATACTTAAGAAGGAAATCAGGAGGGCAAAAAGGAGACATGAGATAGCTTAGGCAAATAGAATTAAGGAGAATCCAAAGGGTTTTTACAAATATATTAAGGACAAAAGGGTAGAGAGAGAATAGGCCCCCTCAAAGATCAGCAAGGTGGCCTTTGTGTGGAGCCACAGAAAATGGGGGAGATACTAAATGAATATTTTGCATCCGTATTTACTGTGGAAAAGGATATGGAAGACAGAATGTAGGGAAATAGATGGTGACATCTTGCAAAATGTCCAGATTACAGAGGAGGAAGTGCTGGATGTCTTGAAACACCGAAAAGTGGATAAAACCCCAGGATTTATCAGGTGCATTCGAGAACTCTGTGGGAAGCTAGAGAAGTGATTGCTGGGCCTCTTGCTGAGATATTTGTATCATCGATAGTCACAGGTGAGGTACCGGAAGACTGGAGGTTGGCTAACGCGGTGCCACTGTTAAAGAAGGGCGGTAAAGACAAACCGGGGAACTACACACCGGTGAGCCTAACCTCAGTGGTGGGCGTGTTGGAGGGCATCCTGAGGGATGGGATGTACATGTATTTGGAAAGGCAAGGACTGATTTGGGGTAGTCAACATGGTTTTTTCCGTGGAAAATCATGTCTCACAAACTTTATTGATTTTATTGAAGTAACAAAGAGGATTGATGAGGGCACAGGAGTGGATGTGATCTATATGGACTTCAGTAAGGCGTTCAACAAGGTTCCCCATAGGAGACTGGTTAGCAAGGTTAGATCTCATGGAATACAGGGAGAACTAGCCATTTGGATACAGAACTGGCTCAAAGGTAGAAGACAGAGGGTGATGGTGGAGGGTTGTTTTTCAGACTGGAGGCCTGTGACCAGTGGAGTGCCACAAGGGTCGGTGTTGGGCCCTCTACTTTTTGTCATTTACATAAATGATTTGGATGAGAGCATAAAAGGTACAGTTAGTAAGTTTGCAAAATTGGAGGTGTAGTGAAGAGGGTTACCTCAGATTACAACAGGATCTGGACCAGATGGACCAATGGGCTGAGAAGTGGCAGACGGAGTTTAATTCAGATAAATGAGAGGTGCTGCATTTTGGGAAAGCAAATCTTAGTAGGATTTATACAATTAATGGTGAGGTCCTAGGGAGTGTTGCTGAACAGAGACCTTGGAGTGCAGGTTCATAGCTCCTTGAAAGCTGAGTCGCAGGTAGATAGGATAAGGAAGGCGGCGTTTGGTATGCTTTCTTTTATTGGTCAGAGTATTGAGAACACGAGTTGGGAGGTCATATTGCTACAGGACATTGGTTAGGCCACTGTTGGAATATTGCATGCAATTCTGGTCTCCTTCCTATCGGAAAGATGTTGTGAAACTTCAAAGGGTTCAGAAAAGATTTACAAGGATGTTGCCAGGGTTGGAGGATCTGAACTATAGGGAGAGGCTGAACAGGCTGGGGCTGTTTTCCCTGGAGCGTCGAAGGCTGAGGGGTGACCTTATAGAGGTTTACAAAATTATGAGGAGCATGGATAGGGTAAATAGGCAAAGTCTTTTCCCTGAGGTCAGGGAGTCCAGAACTAGAGGGCATAGGTTTAGGGTGAGGGGGGGAAAAGATATAAAAGAGACCCAAGGGACAACTTTTTCACGCAGAGGGTGGTACATAGATGGAATGAGCTGCCAGAGGAAGTGGAGGAGGCTGGTACAATTGCAACATTTAAGAGGCATTTGGATGGGTATATGAATAGGAAGGGTTTGGAGAGATATGGGCTGGGTGCTGGCAGGTGGGACTAGATTGGGTTGGGATATCTGGTAGGCATAAGACGGGTTGGACCGAAGGGTCTGTTTCCATGCTGTATATCTTATACATGCATCCAAATTATTTATGTAAATGACAAAAAGTAGAGGACCCGGTACCGATCTTTGTGGCACTCCACTGGTCACAGGCCTCCAGTCTGAAAAACAACCCTCCACCACCACCCTCTGTCTTCTACCTTTGAATCAGTTCTGTATTCAAAAGGCTCGTTCTCCCTGTATTCCATGAGATCTAACCTTGCTAACCAGTCTTCCAAGGGGAACTTTGTAGAAAGCCTAACTGATCACATCTATTGCTCTGCTCTCATCAATCCTCTTTGTTACTTCCTCAAAAAACTCAATCAAGTTTGTGAGACATGATTTCCCACGCATAAAACCATGTTGACTATCCCAAATCAGTCCTTGCCTTTCCAAATACATGTACATCCTGTCCCTCAGGATTCCCTCTAACAACTTGGCCACCACCGAGGTTAGGCTCACCATTCAATAGTTCCCATGTTTGTCTTTACTACCTTTAACAAGCGGCACCACGTTAGCCAACCTCCAGTCTTCCGGCAGCTCACTTGTGACTATCGATGATACAAATATCTCAGCAAGAGGCCCAGCAATCACTTCCCTAGCTTCCCACAGAGTTCTACCCGATGGACTTCCCAGCAAATTCTATTAGGAGCTTATAAACATATTGTCAGCCCCCATGTTCAACATGTTCAATGAGTCATGATTGTCTCCTGCCATCTCTGAGAGAGGCCAATATTTTGCTTATTCTTAAAAAAGGGAAGGTCCCAGAGGACTATGCTTCATACAGGACCATATCACTATTAAATGTGGACTTCAAAATCTCTCTAAGACTCTTGCATTAAGGCTGTAGACTGTTACCTTCTATGAAGGTGCAAGGTCTTCAGGATGAATATCGATTCCCACGCAAGTGGTCACAGAGGGGTTGTGTGTATTTGGGCATATTCATCACTTAAGGTCTTGATCGGTTGTTCAGAGGTAATAGCGTTCAATTATTCGACAAAAATCAAACAAAACCCTCAAAGATATGAGGCGCTTCAGTCTCATGGTTAGGTTGGAGAGAGCTTAAGATGAGTATTCTCCCCTGTTTGTTGTACCCTATATAGATGCTCCTCCTGATGTTTCAATAAGCAAACATTCAGGACACTGAACAGGGAGTGCAACTCTTATTTGGCATTGTAAGCAGCCCCTTATTAAATTAGCTAAACTGCAATTGCATCAGAAAGGCATGGGAGGGGTCATTAAAAACTATGAACTATGCTCACTTTTACCTTGTGAGTGATCAGGCTTGTGTGGACCCTCTTTCAATACTGTTAGATATTGAAACCCCTCAGGCAGGGTGCTCCTTACTAGCTTGCCGTTTTTGGACAAAATGAGGACAGTTAGGGAACATTGCCATAACCCGCTAGTTATCAATACTGTGAAAGCATGGAGAGCAATTTGGCAGAGGGAAGGCAATACTGGCAAAACATCTTCTCTTACACTTATAGTGGTTATGCCAGGTTTTCAACCAGGGATGATAGGTTCAGAATTCAAACATTGGGCAGCTTCAGGTATGTCTTGCATGGGCAATTTGAGGGAGACACAATGACATCCTTTGATCAGTTAGCATGGAAATATGAGCTAACAGGGACCTCTTTCGGTTTTGTCAAGTTACGGAATTTTTTTTTTAAAAACTACACTTTTGACTGATACCTACAGAGAGGAGGGTGCTCAGTGCTAAGAGTACACTTTCTGTCAGCACTTTATATAATCAATTGTGGGGGGGGGGGGGGGGGGGAAGAGAGAGAAAAAGAGTGTCTGCTCAGATAAGTTTGATTGACTCTGCAGGTTGTGGGAGAGAGAGCTTGGTGTTGAGGTCTTCTCAGAAGCATGGGAAGATGTTTGGGAAAATGCAGGAAAGATATCAATTTGCAACAGGACCCATACTTTACACTTGAAGCTTCTCCACAGAGTCCACTTGGCTCCAGACCATTTGTGAAAATTTAAACGGGACTATCTTCAACATGCCCCAAGCGCAAGGCTTGCACGGGCACTCTTATCCATTGTCTCTGGTCCTGTGGTAGGCTTCATACATACTGGAGTGCTGTGGTGGGTGGAATTGAGGGAATTTTGGGTGTAAGGGTGGAGAAGGACCCCATCGGTCTTCTTCTTGGCCTACCCAGTGTGTTCCCTGCAGATGTGCATGAGAAAAAAAACTTTTCAACATCCATACTTTCTGCGCAAGAAAGAATATCGTTAGGTTGGGTATCCGAAAATCCCCCGGGCCTGTCGGGTTGGCCGAAGAATGTTATGGAACATATCCCTTTGGATTCTCTCAAGTATGATACACAAGACAAGAATTTCTCTAAGATATGACAGCCCTTTTTGAAATACCTGGAGACAGATTTGTCTGCCACACTAATAAGGGCTTTTATATAGCTGTAACAATTTGTGCTTTACATGTCCAAAATCCAAAGAGAGGGAACTGCGAACATACGAATATGTGAAAACTAATGCTTCGCAATATTAGAGGCTGAGTGTTTTGTTTGACTGGGCTATTGTTATTTATTAGTTTGTTGTTGGTTAATATTTATTTAGTTAAGTAATTAGTTGGAGTTTTTTTAACAAATCTTTCTACACATATTTATTATACATTTGTACATAAGGGTGGTTTGGGTTTTTAATTTTTCTGCTGTTCTTTATACTGTTTCAAATTGTACGGTTTTGTATTTGTCGTAATATTAAAAAGTCTATTTTTCCAATAACAATATATTTTTTAAATCTAAACAAAAATAGTAGTTAGCCTAAAACAAACGATAGCACCATTGAAGTAAATTCTGATCTGTTGGATGGTACAGTATAGTGCAATTCATCAAAATCTTTAATTACTCTCGATTGGCATCTATACCTGTTGACACTACAATCTAGCCAGTCTTCTGACCCCATCCAATGGTAACACTGAACAAGTCAGATCCCAGAATGAAATTTCTTTCTCAAGTCTTTTGGACAGTTTCACATTGTGATGCTTGGGGACGTCTATCATCTTATTTTACAAAACCTGCCTGATTTATTACTTACCACACCCTCTGGTGCCCCTCTCTCACATTCTAGCATCTTCATACCATGTACCATTTCCAAAACAACTCACCACTTCCTAGATATCCCAGAATTGACCAAGCTCCCTGGTGCAGCACCATCTTTAAAAAGAAATTGTGCACCCAGACAAGAGCAGTCAGTCCGGAGCTGCCTCTGACATTGGTCCTGGACGTGGCAGACAATGGAAAACTGGTGCCTCTTTTTGTGGGCTGCAACATGGAAATGCTGCTAATGGGTATGGGAATGGGGTGGTGCAGAGACAGGATGTCCTTTTTCTCCTCACCCAACAGCCGACACCATTCTACTGGAACTATGCCAACCTGGACTAGGGTTACCATCCGGGCCAGTGCAATCTCAACCATCTGAAGGAATATGCAGCATGTGGGAAGAAGATCAATGTTGAAACTTTATTGCTGGAACAGCACAGCAGGTCAGGCAGCATCCAGGGAACAGGAGATTCGACGTTTCGGGCACAGGCCCTTCTTCAGGAATGAGCAGAGAGTGTTCAGCAGGAGAAGATAAAAGGTAGGGAGGAGGGACTTGGAGGGGGGGGAGTTGGAAATGTGATAGGTGGAAAGAGGTCAAGGTGAGGGTGATAGGTCGGAGTAGGATGGAGGCGGAGAGGTCAAGAAGAAGACTGCAGGTCAGGAAGACGGTGCCGGGCTGGAGGGATCCGGCTGAGACAAGGTGGGGGGAGGGGGGATGAAGAAACTGGTGAAGTCCAAGTTCATCCCCTGCGGTTGGAGGGTTCCCAGTCGGAAGATAAGACGCTCCTCCTCCGACCGTCGGGTTGTTGTGGTTTGGCGGTGGATGAGTCCAATGACCTGCATATCCTCGGTGGAGTGGGAGGGGGAGTTGAAATGCTGTGCCACAGGTTGGTTGGGTTGGTTCGTCCGGGTGGCCCAGAGGTGCTCTCTAAATCGCTCCGCAAGTAGGCAGCCTGTCTCCCCAATATAGAGGAGGCCACACCGGCTGCAGCGGATGCAGTAGATGATGTGGGTGGAGGTGCAGGTGAATCTGTGGCGGATATGGAAGTTTCCCTTGGGGCCTTGGAGAGAAGTGAGGGGGGAGGTGTGGGTGCAAGTGTTGCACCTCCTGCGGTTGCAAGGGAAGGTGCCGGGAGTGGTGGTTGGGTCGGTGGGGGGTGTGGATCTGACAAGGGAGTCGCGGAGGGAGTGGTCTCTACGGAAAGCTGATAGGGGAGGGGAGGGAAATATATCCTTGGTGCTGGGGTCTGTTTGGAGGTGGCGGAAGTGACGGCGGATGATGCGCTGTACATGGAGATTGGTGGGGTGGTAGGTGAGGACCAGTGGGGTTCTGTCCTGGTGGCGGTTGGAGGGGCAGGGCTCAAGGGCAGAGGAGCGGGAAGTGGAGGAGATGCGGTGGAGGGCACCGTCGACCACGTCGGGGGGGAAATTGCGGTCCTTGAAGAACCACAACACAACCAAACCACAACAACCCGACGGTCGGAGGAGGAGCGTCTTATCTTCCGACTGGGAACCCTCCAACCGCAGGGGATGAACTTGGACTTCACCAGTTTCTTCATCCCCCCTCCCCCCACCTTGTCTCAGCCGGATCCCTCCAGCCCGGCACCGCCTTCCTGACCTGCAGTCTTCTTCTTGACCTCTCCGCCTCCATCCTACTCCGACCTATCACCCTCACCTTGACCTCTTTCCACCTATCACATTTCCAACTCCCCTCCTCCAAGTCCCTCCTCCCTACCTTTTATCTTCTCCTGCTGAACACTCTCTGCTCATTCCTGAAGAAGGGCCTGTGCCCGAAACGTCGAATCTCCTGTTCCCTGGATGCTGCCTGACCTGCTGTGCTGTTCCAGCAATAAAGTTTCAACTTTGATCTCCAGCATCTGCAGACCTCACTTTCTCCTCGAAGAAGATCAATGACCTTCTCCACTTTGCCAGTGAAAGCACCACCATCTTCTCACTGATACCTCACACTCATTCTATCTCTTCTATTGTACCCCACTCACTCTCACCCTCGGGTAACATCTGACCCCGACTAACCCGGAATCTCTTCTCCACACATGCACCAAAAGTAAGAGTGCCACTCACCTTTCTCTCTCTCACCCACTGTGTGCAGAGTTTCCTGACTCTGACCACCCTAAGCAGCTGACTGACCATGTCCAAGCACCGTAATGGGTTTTTTTTGCAATTGGCTACCGTAGTGATTAGTCACAAACAGATTCACATGAGTCTTTAACATCTAAAGATATTTTTAATCAAAGAGAAAAAAAAGCTCTTAACACAAACAAAGCCAAGTTTTAAACTGCTCCTCAACACTGTCCTTTTACTGTTCGTCAATTCCAGTGAAATTTCACATCTCAAATCTTTAATTTTTTAAATTAACAGATTGCTCCCAGCTTATTGTCCTCAGGCTGTGCAGACATCTTGTGGGCAGGCTGTGGGCGGCATGGTGGCACAGTGGTTAGCACTGCTGCCTCACAGCGCCAGAGACCCGGGTTCAATTCCCGCCTCAGGCGACTGTGTGGAGTTTGCACGTTCTCCCCGTGTCTGCGTGGGTTTCCTCCAGGTGCTCCGGTTTCCTCCCACAGTCCAAAGATGTGCAGGTCAGGTGAATTGGCCATGCTAAATTGCCCGTAGTGTTAGGTAAGGGGTAAATGTAGGGGTATGGGTGGGTTGCGCTTCGGCGGGGCGGTGTGGACTTGTTGGGCCGAAGGGCCTGTTTCCACACTGTAAGTAATCTAATCTAATCTAATCTTCACAATGCTTTTCCAAGGCCACTAGCACAAACATTTCACAATACCTTTCACAACACTCTTCACAAGGAAGTGCATGAGCTGACTGATCACGTGATGCTGAAGCAGAGTCCAGTCCTCTGCGCACTGTGACACAGTGCCGGGGCTGAAAATCGAGTAACAGCAAACGAGAGTTCACTTTATTAATAATAGTTGGCAATTCACAAATCGCATTTCAGAGAAATTGTGTTTAATATACGCACGTTATAGGAGAACTACTTATACGTCATGAATGGGTCTGAGAGCATGAGATATCATAACCCACTGCCGCTTCAAGGCACATTTGTCACTGCTGAGTTTCATCTTGATTCATACACCCGTCAGTCCAGGTATAACTAACACATTAGGTTTCTTCTTAAGAAGAAACAGACTTAGGATATCAGACTGATTTACAGCACAGAAGGAAGCCATTTAGTCAATCATGTCCACACTGGCTCCCCATAAAGCAAATGTCAGTTTCATTCCCTCATTTGATCACCACATTCCGGCACTTTTACGTCATGGGCCCATGTAAATTTCTTTCAGCATAATTAATTGCGTGTGTTTCACTGTGTAAAAAATCTTCCTCCTGCGTTCTTTCCCCAAAACCTTACATGTCTCTCTCCCCCAGGTCTTGCAGTAATCAACAGGGTCATAATTGCCTTGTCTCCTATATTCACATGCAAACCATTTAGATAAACGACAAAAAGCAGCGTACCCAGCAACGATTCTTGAGGCACACCGCTGGTCACAGGCCTCCAGTCTGAAAAACAACTCTCCACCAACATTTTGACTCTTACTTTTAAGGCAATTTTGTATCCAATTCACTAGGTCCCTCTGGATCCCATGTGATCACACCTTGCTAACCAATTTACCATATGGAACGCCTTGCGTACGTTCTGCTATAAACGCACATTTTGTTAATGCACATTCGTTGTAATGTAATTGATGAATTGGAGATATTATTTTTAAAGTTCCAACTTTTAAAACGTGTTGGTTGTAACGTGATTTCGTTATTAACACTTTAAGTGCTATTTCTAAAGTGCTTTTTTTCTATAATGTGAGGTTGCACAAGAAAACAAACGGTCACATGAAAGAAGAACTACTTGAACAAACTAGACATTAGATCAGTGGAGGATTCACAGATTCTGGGGAGCAGCTTCAAAACGGACAACTGATGAAAGCTTTTGAACTCAACAGATTAGGTAGACTTTCGTAGCTGTCAATAAAATGACTAGGCCTCCTCAATTTTATGAGTGGATTTGAGCATCACCTTTCGTAAAGCTGATTTTGTCACAGATCTGACTGCAGAACAAGCATGACAAAGCCGCACTCTCCACTGAGGGTTACAAACACTGCATTTCTGCAGATTGAAGAAAATTCCCAGCTGCTTTCCTCCACAACCATTCATCTCCTGAAACCCTTCTCTCATTACTCACTGCACACTCAGTTGCAATAACATGTTGAGAATTCTCACATGTGTCAGAAAGATTAAATCCATTCCTTGCTGTGGGGGAAAAGAGGCAAAGCAAGAAGTACACAAAAGCAGAACAGCAAAATGTAAAATTTGATGTTAAAATAATTTCATCAATTGAGGGAAATATTTTCTACATTATTCTACTGATTGCTTATCCCACTTCATTATATTCAGCAACCGAGGCAAAAGTCAAATGCAAAGTTTGTTCTAGACCACATTGCCCAAACGCAGACAGCTGACTGCTGAAAATGACCGAACTAGTATAAAAAGATTTACAGTGATGTTGCCAGGGTTGGAGGGTTTGAGCTACAGGAAGAGGTTGAATCGGCTGGGGCTATTTTCTCTGGAGCATCGGAGGCTGAGGTGGGACCTTATAGAGGTTTATAAAATTATAAGGGGCATGGACAGGGTAAATAAACAAGGCCTTTTGCCCAGGATGGGGGAGTCCAGAACTAGACGGCATAGGTTTAGGGTGAGGGGAGAAAAATTTTAAAAATTTATGGGGCAACTTTTTCCACACAGAGGGTGCTTAATGTATGGAATAAGTTGCCAGAGGAAGTGGTGGAGGTTGGTACAAAGGCATGTGTATGGGTATATGAATAGGAAGGGTTTAGAGGAATATGGGTCAAGTGCTGGAAAATGCTGGAAAAGCGCAGCAGGTCAGGCAGCATCCTGCTCCTTGGATCAATTCCTCAGAATTCCTGAAGAAGGGCTTATGCCCAAAACGTCGATTCTCCTGCTCCTTGGATGCTGCCATAAAAGTAATCCTGTCACATTTCAATAGTTTCCATGTTCCAGTGTTCAAGCACAAGAATTTTTATATTTAGATCCATAGTCCTACTCTGAGAGAATTGAATTTCATTTACAGAAGCATTACTTTCACAATGCAGCTTGGGAAAAGCTGTTCTTGAGGGAAGAAGTATAATATGTTGGAAGAATAGTGTACTTGCTATACAAGTGAAAAACCCTTCAGAGGTGTCTGTTCCAATACCCACTGACAACAGGACATTCCACTCACTGAGCTGAAAGTTCTACCCAACCACAACAATTATTTTGATTGCAATCTCCTGGCACTGCCGCTGGATGATATACCACAGTGTCTCATAGGCTGTCCTGCCAGATTTCTATGAAAGCAGTTGAATGCCGTTACTCCAATTAATTCCTTATTCAGCCACCTTGAAGTTCAGCATTTTAACTATTCTAAGCCAAATTATGTTAAGCCATGTTCAAATCATTAGAGCAAAATTTTTGCTGAAAAAAACTCCACTAATTTATTCAACCAATTCCAGAATTCAGATTTGAGTTTTGATTTTTCTTTAAACAGAAAGCATCAATCTACTTTCTAGCTAAGTGCATCTGTTAATGTTTTCTCCACATTAAGCTAGTCTATCAATGTCTTCCTGCTGCCTGAGGCCAAGAGACACCACTTCAACTCTCTGGGTGTTGCTCAATATGTGCTGGTCACTTGCACTGACAGCTCTGAAGTGTCAATCATGATGCTCTAGAGTCATGCCTGTTTCTTATGTCACCCTATCTAATAACATCAGCAGAGTAGCAAGCAGGAGTAAGAACTGGTAATAATTAGACAGCTCTCCTGCAATTTCTCTTTTAAAAGCAGAAACCAATTCTGACTGTCTTCCTAGGTTTTCATTTGTTCTTTACAGGTGATACTTTCATACTTGACAGACTTATTATGTATTTCAGGCACATACAGGCTGCAGTCAGAGTAAGAATTAAGTTTGTCAATTCTGCAAACCAGATGTAACCACACAAATGACTAAATTCAGGAGACTAATATAAGCTGCAATGCATACTCAAAAGGTCCAAAGCTCTATATTTGAAAATATTCCAACAATAGTAGATTTACAAATGCTACTTCTAAGAGTTTGAAAGGATAAGTTGAAAAAGGTAAGTGGCAATTAAGCTTAATTTCAGGGCTAATTTTGAAACTCAGTTCTCTAATCTTGTATCTAAAAGTTGCTCCGTTTGGGTGCAGTTAAATTTCTAACACCGGAGTCGCCTGAGTTACTCTCAGGTGAAGCTAGTTAATTGAACACCTGGTTTGATCCAGTTCAGAAGCATTGCTTTTGGGGCCTAGAAAAAGGAAGCAACCTCAGTGTTGCTTAGTTAGATGTGTGCGCTTTGGAATTGCCCAAAAACTGGGTTTTTGAAGAAGCTGAAAAAAAATCATTGTGGTGCTGTCTGGGCAGTTCAGAAAGTACCAGAGTCCCAGCAGAAAGAACTAAGTGGTAAGTAATAGCTAAAGAGTATTTACTTACAGTTTTTAAAACATAATACATTAATTTAAATAAATGTTGTGACTTTTGATATTAGTGTTTGAAACAAGGGAAGGCCCCAACTTAACTAAATTCTCTTAAATGGAGCAACTAGCTTAAGGTAGAGAGGTCCTGACAAGCAACGTCAGATCTGGGAGTTCCTCTTGTGTACTGTGGGACATAAGGGACATTTCCATTGACACTGACAACTACATGTACAAAAGTTGTGTCCAAGTGCAGTTACTGGCTCACTGCTTTTGAAAGCTGGAGCTGTGGGTGGATTCACTGTGGGGCATCCGGGATGCTGAGAATGTCATGGATAGCACATTCAGCAAGGTGGTCACACTGCAGGTGAGGATTTTACAGACAAAGGGAATGATGACCATCAGGCAAAGTAAAAGACTCTGTAAAGTAAAAGCAAAAATAAAAGTCCCTTGTGGTCACCCCGTCTAAAAAAGGCATTGGATACTCTTGGGGATGATGGCCTCAGAAGGTAAAGATCAGTCAAGATCATGTTACTACCGGTCTTATGTTGCACAGAAGGGGAGGAAAATTAGCAGCTGCAGGACTTCCTGAAGCAGATAAGCCAGTGGCCATGTTAGCCATAGGTACCAATGACATAAGTAAACAAAGGAATGAACATCTGAAAGCTGAATATAGAAAGATAAATTAAAATGCAGGACCAAAACAATTTGGGCCCTAAAATCAGTGGGGGTTTGGGGGGGGGGGGGGGGGGGGGGGAGGGAGCATATGTTTGGGAAGTGCAGGCTAACACATTTTAGCCCTATAGTGTAGAGGATAGATTAGCTCAAATAATACAGATGGGTTGGAGGAGTGGGCAGGAAAGTGGCAGATGAACTTCAACTTTAAAATGAGGTAATGCATTTAGGGAGGTCAATCAGTAAAAGAGAATACATAAATAGGAAATTAGACAGCACAGCACTGCTTCACAGCACCAGAGACCCAGGTTCTATTCCTGTACTGCCCACTGGACCTGTGCATTTGCACGCCATGGCATCTTCTGTAATCGCTCAGTCTATAAGAATTCCTACAGTGTAGATGGAGGCCATTTGGCCTATCAAATATGCACCATTCCTCAGTGTCCCAGTCAGGAAACCCCAATCAAATTCGCCTGCACTACTCTGGACATGAAGGGATAATTTAGCATGGACAAACCACGTAACCTGCACGTCACTGACTGGGAGAAAACCTGAGCACCCAGCAAAAATCCATACATCCACACAGTCACCCTGGGCTGGAATTGAACCAGAGTTGCTGGTGCTGTGAGGCACTGATGCAAACGGGACATGATTGAGATATATAAAATAGTGAGATGTAGAGGAGACAGGAGGTTCCATTTCCTTTGGCGGCGAGAACAAATCATAATTAAATTTTTTTTGCTGATAAGTGTGTGCCTGAGAATTTGCTGCCTGAGTTGGAGAATACAGGGACCTTGAACCTGAAGTAAAAGATCCACATAATTGAAGTGCTGTAAGCTGCAAGGCTATGGGCTATGTGCAGGAAGATTAAATTAGAAAGAGTATCTGGATGTCTCTGGGTCAGCATGGACAAGATGGATCAAATGGCCTCCTTGCATTCTGTATAATTTCTATGGTCCTACCTTGTCCACATATGTACTTGATTGGTAGTGTGATCAAGACTTATGTCTTAAATACACTCAATGATTTCATCTATACAGCCTTCTATGGCCAAACAATCCACAGATTCACCACCCTCTGAAGAAATTCCTCATTAGCACCTACGGCTGACCCTTTAGAACCAATCTCGCCTATGAGTGGAAATACCATCTCCACAACCATTCTATCCGGGCCTCTCAGTATTCAGACTCCTCCTAATCTGCAGAGAAAAGGATCACCAGCCTAAACATAATCAAGTTTATAATCGCAAGTATTAAGCTATTACTTAAATGACATTGAAAATGAAGCAGAGACGCTTTTCAACAAATGATACTTTCAAATGTAAAGTTGACTAAATGGTTGGTTTTAAAAATTAATGATCAAAATGAGTTTGGGAGCCAAAGTAGTCCTAAAGGTCAGTGGAGCAAAGATGAAACAAACTGATTTCCAGCACCTGCAGTTCTTTCAAACAAAAACAAATCGCTGGAAAAGCTCAGCAAGTCTGGCAGCATCTGTGAATGTGAAGAGAAAGCACAGTTAATGTTTTAGGTCCAGTGGCCCTTCCCATAAACTTCCTCCAGACAGATTTTTACTTTGCTCCACAGGTGATCACTAAATACATTTTTTTCTTCAGCATTTTCTTTTCAAATGGATGTCTCCCCCCAACTCTGCACATCAAAATTCATACTTAGTTCGAGAATTTCAGTGCTCAAGTTTAGCTGAGACCTATCTCAAGATGAGGGGAAATGTCTTGGTTGGCAATAATATCTATTCCTGAACACTCACCATGCATCCCAAGCAGAGCTGGTAAGTTTATCACTGAACAGCACAATTCGGTTTCAAGCATTCTTATTCATTGAAACATCAAGTCTTGGATTTCTAATTGAGTGAACAGCCAGGAGGATAGGGGAGAGCAGGAAAATGTGTGAAAGCATTTTCACTCATTCATTTCTCTCTTTCTAAGAGAAAGGTTAGAAGTTTAAAAACGAACATGTCATAAATCTAATTTCCCAGTCGATCACATGCCAATCCTGCACCTTTTAAAAGCAGTTCACTTCCAAGAAAAGTGTGGACAGCTTTCAGATGCCATACACAATTTAGAACATTGTCTCTCTCATTTTGAGAAAGAAGGGTGGATTTCACATCCTGCTTTCCCTTCACCAGATTCAACACATTAATTCAGTGCTACTTTACAATGCCAGTGTCATAACTAACCAAGAAATGACACTAATAATCTACAGCAATTTAAGGCCAAGTGTTATGCTGTATCAATGCACCTAATTCATCAATACAAATTATTTCCAGGTTTCATAACACCTGTAAATGCTAGTATTTTACCCCAATGTTGTAACACTCGAATAGTGAGCAACTGTGGCAAAAATGTGCGGAGAGAAACCGGTGTTTTAAGTTCATGTGAAAATAGCACTAAAATTTCAGGCACCTACAAACATTGTAAAAATACTAACATTTTAACAAAAGGTTAGAACAGAACTATTTGTACAGTGTTCAGGGTCCAGACATTTTAGTGCTTTCATCATGTAATGCTAAGTTCCTCAACTGAACTTAATATACTCAAAGTCAAACCACAGAACAAGTTCGCCAACATAAGCAGCCACGCAACAAGTTATCTACCACCTGTTTAACTTGCATAGCGCATCCATCATCCTCAGAACCTGGAGTCACCTTTAGACTCACTTCTTTTAAAATTGAGATAAACTTAAAAGAAGTACCATTCTTACCACTACAGAAATGACAATGCAAACTTTTCTGATAAGCGTTCATCAACATGTAACTTCATCTCCACTTCTCTCTCCACAGATGTTGTCAGACCTGGGTATTTGAGCAATTCTTTTCCAAGATGGTCTACAATGCAGCATTTTGTTTTTACCAACAGAAACTAGATATTCAATAATAAGATGGAACAGATTTGCAGTACCACCTCATATACAAAACAAGAATTCATTAACTTGTCAATTAAATGAAAATAATCAATGACACAAGTGAGACTGTAGAGAGCATAAGAGAAACTGAATTAGATAGTGATTTGATGATACCAAGCATAGGTTTTAAATGACTCAATGGAAGGAGAAAGAGTTGGCAAAGGCAGGATCCAGAGAATGAACATTATTTTTATTTCAAGATGAAGCAAGAGGAAGTTGCAAGGTGTCAGAGTCATACAGTGCAGTGTCAAATCTAGATTAATTAGGGGGCATGGAATGTTTAGATCACAGGTTCTAAAATAGAGATCAAGATGCAGCAAACACAAGTGAGCAGTGACAGGCCAACAGCAAGACCCAGACTGGAGAAACATGAGGTCTGGCAGCATCTGTAGAGAAAAGAATTAACATTTTATATCAAGGGACCCTTCATCAGAAGACTTGCTGCATTTCTCCAGCACTTTCAGATTTCCAGCATCTGCAGTTGTGTGTTTAGTTTACATTTCTTCAACTTTCTCATGATGCTTCTAACACCTTTCACCATTATTAAACCTCAATCCTGGTGACAGCAGCTACCCTGCATGGAGATAACAGCATAACACCTCTTGCATCTCTTAAATAGCACCATGATGGAAAACTACAAGATCATTCTCAGCTGCAACGATCAATGGCCAACTCACTCTGACTGCCTGGGGAAACCATACAAAGTATTAGGTAAAAATAATGACTGCAGATGCTGGAAACCAGAGTCTAAATTAGAATGGCGCTGGAAAAACACAGCAGTTCAGGCAGCATCCAAGGAGCAGTAAAATCGACGTTTCAGGCAAAAGCCCTTCATCAGGAATACAGGCAGAGAGTCTGCAGGGTGGAGAGATAAGTGAGAGGAGGGTGGGGGTGGGGAGAAAGTAGCATAGAGTACAATAGGTGAGTGGGGAAAGAGATGAAGGTGATAGGTTGGGGGGGGTGGAGCGGATAGGTGGAAAAGAAGATAGGCAGGTCGGACAAGTCATGGGAACAGTGCTGAGCTGAAAGTTTGGAACTGGGGTGAGGTGGGGGAAGGGAAAACGAGGAAACTGTTGAAGTCCACATCGACGCCCTGGGGTTGAAGTGTTCCGAGACGTTCTTCCTCCAGGCGTCTGGTGGTGATGGAGCGGTGGTGAAGGACGCCCAGGACCTCCATGTCCTTGGCAGAGTGGGAGGGGGAGTTGAAATGTTGCGCCACAGGGCGGTGTGGTTGATTGGTGCGGGTGTCCCAGAGATGTTCGCGAAAGCGCTCTGCTAGGAGGCGTCCAGTCTCCCCAATGTAGAGGAGACCGCATCGGGAGCAACGGATACAATAAATGATATTGGTGGACGTGCAGGTAAAAAACTTTGATGGATGTGGAAGGCTCTTTTAGGGCCTTGGATGGAGGTGAGGGAAGAGGTGTGGGCGCAGGTTTTGCAATTCCTGCAGTGGCAGGGGAAGGTGCCAGGATGGGAGGGTGGGTTGTATGGGGACGTGGACCTGACCAGGTAGACCCCACCCCTCCAACCGTAACAAGGACCTCCAACACATCTCGTCCACATCCCGCACCTCCGCCCTCAGACCCCACCCCTCCAACCGTAACAAGGACAGAACGCCCCTGGTGCTCACCTTCCACACTACCAACCTTCGCATAAACCAAATCATCCGCCGACATTTCCGCCACCTCCAAACAGACCCCACCACCAGGCATACACTTCCCTCCCCATCCCCTTCCGCAAAGACTGTTCCCTCCGTGACTACCTGGTCAGGTCCACGCTACCCTACAACCCACCCTCCCATCCTGGCACCTTCCCCTGCCACCGCAGAAATTGTAAAAACTGTGCCCACACCTCCTCCCTCACCTCCATCCAAGGCCCTAAAGGAGCCTTCCACATCCAAAGTTTTACCTGCACATCCACTAATATCATTTATTGTATCCGTTGCTCCCGATGCGGTCTCCTCTACATTGGGGAGACTGGACGCCTCCTAGCAGAGCGCTTTCGCGAACATCTCTGGGACACCCGCATCAATCAACCACACTGCCCTGTGGCGCAACATTTCAACTGCCCCTCCCACTCTGCCAAGGACATGGAGGTCCTGGGCGTCCTTCACCAGGGTTGCACAAAAACGCAACCAGCGTGCTGTAGAAGAACTACTCGTATGTTGTGGTTCTGTTCGCCGAGCTGGGAATTTGTGTTGCAGACGTTTCGTCCCCTGTCTAGGTGACATCCTCAGTGTTTGGGAGCCTCCTGTGAAGCGCTTCTGTGATCTTTCCTCCGGCATTTGTAGTGGTTTGAATCTGTCGCTTCCGGTTGTCAGTTTCAGCTGTCCGTTGCAGTGGCCGGTATATTGGGTCCAGATCGATGTGCTTATTGATTGAATCTGTGGATGAGTGCCATGCCTCGCCAAAAACGGATACCCGCGCAATTTCATCAACAGATGCCTAAGGGAAAGACAACGGAACGAGGACATGCCACAACCCAAAGGACTAGCCACACTACCATACATCAAGAGCATTTCCGAACTGACAGCCAGACTACTGCGACCACTAGGACTCATAACAGCACACAAACCAACAGCCACTCTAAGCCAACAATTCACCAGAACGAAGGACCCGATACCCAGCATGAGCAAAACCAATGTAGTGTACAAAATCCCATGCAAGGACTGCACAAAACACTACATAGGACAAACAGGAAGACAGCTAACCATCCGCATCCATGAACACCAACTAGCCAAGAAACGACACCACCAGCTATCCTTAGTAGCCACACACGCAGATGACAAGCAACATGAATTCGACTGGGACAATACTACTATTATAGGACAAGCCAAACAGCAAACAGCCAGGGAATTCCTAGAGGCATGGCACTCATCCACAGATTCAATCAATAAGCACATCGATCTGGACCCAATATACCGGCCACTGCAGCGGACAGCTGAAACTGACAACCGGAAGCGACAGATTCAAACCACTACAAATGCCGGAGGAAAGATCACAGAAGCGCTTCACAGGAGGCTCCCAAACACTGAGGATGTCACCTAGACAGGGGACGAAACGTCTGCAACACAAATTCCCAGCTCGGTGAACAGAACCACAACAACGAGCACCCGAGCTACAAATCTTCTCTCAAACTTTGAACTACTCGTATAACAATATGCTTAAGTGTGGAGTTAAGTGAAAGATCTTCCTCTGAAGGAGGTAGCACACTACTGGAGATGCAGTCACTTATTTACACCTCTGTTCACAACATGTGATAATGCACAGGCTGTGCTTCATACTTATTGCTGATGGCATTTACCATCGAGGAGTTTGTAATTAATATCTTTGAACTGACGTATTTACAAAAACAAAACCATTTCACAACAAGGTGGGGTAACAAAAAAACTCAAGTTTGAGTTGAAAAGATTTCACCAGATATTTCAAGTAATCTAAAAGATTTTCAGTCAATACAACTGTGATTCTTAATATATAGTCATACTTCCACCCACATGTCCTGCAGTTTCTGCAATTTTAATTTGACTAAAATAACACACTAAAATGGCTAATGCCATTTCAAAGGTGATTCGATTAGTCCTGCTCTGCTGCTGCCACCTCTCCACCCCCACAAAAATGTACATATGCAGAGTTCTAGTTATACCTACCTAGCAGATTGAGAGAAAATGGAAGGTTCACTAATATAACGATTAAAGTGACAAGATTATAGCATCTTAAATCCACCACTTGAACACGAGTGTTAAATTACATGATTGCTGATGTCACAGGCCCTGATGGGAATAGCTTAAGCTCGTCTTCCTAGCCTGAGCGAAAATACAGTGTCATACACAATGAAACCATCTGCTACAAAAATCACTGCCACTTAGAAATATTCAGATAAATGTTATCTTTACAATACAGCAACCGAAGCTTACTTTAAGCAAATTAGCAGGCCCAGGACATCACTTGTTAGTTGAGATTGGCAGTGTGTAGTTTTGACACACAGCATGGCCTCGTTCCCTGCCAGAGAATGGTGCACAGCAAGGGACCTGGGCTGCACACCAGCAGGGGAAGCAGAGTGGGAGCAGAAGCTGGACCGGAGAACAGCTGAAGAAGGATGAATGAAAGTGGGGATTTGGAAGACAATGTACGGAGGCTGAGGAATATTGTACCCACAAGAGGGGCGGCTAAAGAGAAAATTATATTTTAATGATCAAATGTTAAATGAAGATGGGATTGAGCCATTTAGTATGCTGGGAAGGCAGGTGCTCTGAAAATTGTCCACCACTGACAACCAGAAAACTCTGATGCATCATTTAAACAGACAGAAAACTAAGCTAAATCTATAAAAGAACCAGAATTGATGATTAGCAGAATATAATTCACAAAACAAAACTAAACAAGGTAGATGAAGCAGCACAGACTGGGAACCAATCATGGAATTTTTGGCATTGCCATACTCAGCACTGCACTTACCCCCAGGCCATCGGCTGATGGAATTAAACCAGGTGATTAGCAGCTCAAAACTGAATCATCTTAAGTTTCAGGAAGAGTGTTAAATTCTTGAATATTGAAAAATTATTGCATTTTGAGATATTTTGGGTGAAAGTATGATTGGCAACCACCAGCACTGCCTAGAAATTCACACAAACAAAAGGGTAATTTGCAGCTGACACCATAAATTATCACAATGCAAAAACCCAACTAGTTCATTAACGTCCTTCAGAGTAGAAAACAACCCATCCCTACATTGGTCTAAAGTGAATCCAGTCCTAAATTTCCTAGTTGGTTCAGTGTTCTCAGGGTTAACACAGGTCTGACAATTAGATCTTCAATTCAGGCATATGAACAACCTTCAGAGTCTACCACAAGCAAATCATATCCCAATTTGGAATGTTCAATGGTCTGGTGTAAATCTCTTTTGAGACATTAGAATTAATGTAACACAAAAATCAGTGCACAGATACGGTGGGATCTGCTCTGGACATAATTAAGAGATATCTACCATATTACCAAGCCATTTCTGCCTCATTTAATATCACTATACTAAGGAGCTAAAATACACTTGCCAGGTATCAAAATAAACCGAACACATTTAGGTGATATTTTTTCGGAGGAACCTCAACTATCCAGCATTCAATTATCTGGCTAGATCGCAAGGTCCCGATGCTTGGCTAAACAATGTTATCCGGTATTCAATTTTCCGGAATTCAATTAACTGAACAAAATCCTCCCCGCCTGTCCCCTTCGAATAATCGAGGTTCCTCTGTAATACTTAATCAACCTTGGCAAAGAGGTAAACAAGGATAATCAAAATCTTCTAAAAGTGTCTCAACTCAATTACCTTCCAGTTGAAGATCAGTACACGAAGATCAACCCTCAAGGGTTATAGGCAAGAGTAGCAGTTCCCAGGATGTCAAGGGATATAAAGAGTTGATATAAAGAGTTTGACAAAGAAAAGGGAGGAACCAAATGTCAGGTAGAGCACATTAAAAACAAGGGCGGCACGGTGGCTAGCACTGCTGCCTCACAGCGCCAGAGACCCAGGTTCAATTCCCGCCTCAGGCGACTGACTGTGTGGAGTTTGCACGTTCTCCCAGTGTCTGCGTGGGTTTCCTCCGGGTGCTCCGGTTTCCTCCCACAGTCCAAAAAAATGTGCAGGTCAGGTGAATTGGCCATGCTAAATTGCCCGTAGTGTTAGGTAAGGGGTAAATGTAAGGGTATGGGTGGGTTACGCTTCGGCGGGTTGGTGTGGACTTGTTGGGCCGAAGGGCCTGTTTCCACACTGTAATGTAATCTAATCTAAAAAAAAGTATAGTGAATGCAGGTGGCTGCTTAAAAAGAAAATTAACAGGGCAAAGAGGCACCATGAAATGTCTTTGGCAGATAGGAAGAAGAAAAACGCTGTAGCCTTTTATAAAGATATTAAGAGTAAAGGATTACCAGGAAATGAGGTAGGCCCTATTACAGACCAAAGAGGTAACCTGCATGCAGAGCCAGTATTCACAGAGGAAAAAGACATGTAGCCAGGGATTTCAATTAGGATGAAGTTCTAAGCAGAGACTAATAAGGAGGAGGTATTAGATCTTTTAACAGACAATACAGGTTGACAAATTCCTAGGGTCGGATGAGATGTATCCTAGGCTTCTATTGATGGTAATAGAGGACATTACTGGGGCCCTAATACTTAGCTAATGAGGTGCCTTTGTAAAAGGAAGACAATAGGGATAAGCCAGGTAATTACAAACCAGTTAGTCTGATGTCAGCAATAGAGAAAATGTTAGAAAAAAATCTCAAAAGGGAGGGATTGATCAGGCACAGCCAGCATGGTGGGAGATCCTATTTAACTAACTGAATTTTTTTAAAAGGGTAACTAAGTTGTATTGATAGGGGTAGTGCAGCTTATAGGTGGACTTCAGTAAGGCCTTTAAAAAGGTTCCATACGGAAGTCTGATTCAAAAGGAAAGAGCCCATGGGATCCAAGTCAGTAAACTGGATACATAATTGGCTTACAAATATGAGGCAAAAGAGTGATAGAGTCATGTAGCAAGGAAACAGGCCCTTTGATCCAATGCATCCATGCTCACCATGTTCCCAAACTAACCTAGTCCCACCTACTGGCGTTTGGCTCATATCCATCCAACCCTTTCCTATGTGAACTTATCCAAAAATCTTTCAGATGTTGTAACTGTACCACACACTAACCATCATGTGAAAAAGTTGCCAAGTGAACCTTCTTTGGACTGCCTCCAACTGCAGTATACATGTATGTTTCTTTAAATAATGGGCCTAAATCTGTTCCAGTTGTGGCCTGACTAGTGTTGTATATAGTTTTAGCAACATCACCCTACTTTTATACTACAGTCCCTTTGAAATAAAGGTCAACATTCCATTTTCCTTCCTTATTAATCTAATCTCCAAGTTCAACTGGTAAACGATAGGACTCCCAAATCGTTTCTGCAGTCTTTATCCATTTAAATTATATTCAGTTCCTCTACTCTTCCTGCCAAAACACATAACCCTGTATATCCCTACATTTATATTCTGTCTACCAAGTTTTTGCCCACTTGCTAAACATGACTCTATCCCTCTGCAGACTGAGTCCTCATCACTTGCCTTCCAGTCTGCAAGCTTTGTGTCATACATTCACTTTCCTCATCCAAGAAATTAATATATACAGTAATTAGTTACAGTCCCAGCACTGATCACAGTGCCTTTGTGAAAAATGCCCTCCTTATCCCAACTACTAGTTAGCTAATCCTCGATCCGTAGCAATTTACTGCTTCCATCACCATGGCCTCATATTTACAGCTGAATGTGTGATAGAAAATGTCTTCTGAAAACTCAAATGCATTACAATCATTGCTCCCTTTTTATAAATTCTGCTTGTTACCTTGTCAAAGAATTCTACTAAATTTATCAGGCATGGTTTCCCCTTCATGAAGCCATGCTAACACTGCTTGATCATATTATGCATTTCTAAAGACTCTGCTGTTATATCCTTCATAGAACATTTTAACATTTTCCAGCAACAGCTTGAGCATTGTTGGAGCTGCACCCATCCAAGTAGAGAGGTTTCTATCACACTGACTTGCAGACGGTATAGAGGCTTTGAGGAGTCAGACGGGGAGTTACTCATGGCAGGTATCCTGGTCTCTGACCTATTTTTATAGTGTACATTCCTGGTCCAGTTAAATTTCTGATCAATGATAACTCCCAGGATGACAATAGTGGAGATTAATTGAAAGTAACACATTGAAGGTCAAGGGCAAATTTAGATTCACTCTCATTGGAGATGATCATTGCATGGAACATATGATGAATGTTACTTGCCACTTGTTATCCCAAGGCTGCTTGTCTACTTTGGATTCCAGCATCTGCAACTTTTCTGTATCTAACTTATCATTCCAAGCCTGGATATTTGGTGACCAATTTTTTACATTTGCCACATGTTGCATGATTTGTTGTTCAAGTGGCTATGGTAGTCCCTTGAAATCAGGTGTCACAAACTCAGTCAAAACAAAGTTTAATTGTTAAGATATGCAATTTGTCAACAGCAGCAACTTGTATTATTCATTATTCAATACAGTTATAAAGAAGGGTTTTAAAGAAAAAGGAAAAAAGGAAGAGGGGGGAGTGAATTCTAATGCACACATCCAAGACAACTAGCAGCAAGGCAAGCACTGGGTTTGATCCCACTTTGGCTCACTGCAGATCAAACATGTGGATGCGCTTTACCTAGCCTCCATATCTCTGGGATTGTACAAGCTGCAAGAATACAAAAAGGCCTCAGTTTTGTGCTGGAAGGAACAGTTGAGCAGATGGTAAATAAGAACAGGACTAGGCTCAGCTTTAATATTGCTTAAATGATTGAACATCTTGCCAACGCTAAACATACTATCCTTTCACTTGAGGAAAATTCATTCAGTCGAGACAGTGCCGTGATCAATTTTACTAACACAGATCAACAGGGAGTCAACACCTTAGAGTGTCGAGAAATTAGCTGAGAAAAAAAGAGAAAGGGGGTGGAAGTGACAGACTTAGCCATCTGTTCTATTCTTCAGCATGGGAAAGGTGTTAGGAATACATGTCTGCAAACATGTAAAGCAGGATTACCAACCAAAAAATATTCAGCAGGGATAAAAGTCAATTAAATCCCGATTTTGTTGTTTTCAACTTCCTTTGCTCTTTGCAAACCAGAATTTTATTACAAATGTTTCAAGGACAATTTAGTACACATAAGGAATGGTCCTCATTCAGTCACTGGTCTACAAAAAAAAAATCAACACTGAGCTGGGATGACAGTGATTAAAAAATGGCCATAGATCTTAAGACAACCAGGGCATGGGAACAATCAATGTAGCTCCTACCGAAACTCATTTGTTTGGACATGATCAAGCTCAGATAAAATATAAATACTGATCCCAAAATATTCTTCTGGCAACAGGTAGAAGCTCAGGGAATCAAGTGAGGACTGTGAATACATCTCTGACCTGCACACCAGTCACTCAGATTTGTCAATGGGTTGAGGTGAATGATGACACCATTTTATTTCTGCTTAATAGCTGTAATTCAAATAGACTAATTTCCTTATACATGTCAGTCTCAGTCCAATCAGGGCTATTTAAGAATAAGGATAGCTTGCATCCTAAATGTCATAGAGGTTTACAGTACAGAAAAATACACATCCACCTACTGAGTCTGTGCTGGTCAAAACCAACCTAATTAGAGAAGAACCTTGATTATCCAAAGGACATGGGCAGGGTGTATTTTGTTCAATTAATCGAATTCTGGATAATCGAATGCTGGATAACACTGATTGGCCAAGCATCAGGATATTACGATCTTGCCAGATTATCCGTTACTCAAATAATCGAATGCCAGATAATGGAGGTTCCTCTGTATTTTAATCACATTTTCCAGAACTTGGCCACATCCTTTTATGCCTTGGCATCAACAAGTATATATCTAAGTACTTAACTGCTACTCTGATGCTGCCTGACCTGCTGTCCTTTCCCAGCACCACACTCTCGACTGAATTGTTACTGGCTAATGGTCTCACCATCATAAGATGTAGGAACAGATTTTGGCTGATAGAAAGGTGGAGCAGATTCAATCATGACTGATATATGTTTCTCAACCCCATCCTCCTGCCTTCTCCCCATAATCCTTAATCCCCTTAGCAATCAAGAATTTATCTACCTCTGTCTTAAATACACTCAATGACTTGGCTTCCACAGCTTTCTGCAACAATGAGTTCCACAAATTAACCAACCTCTGGCTGAAGACATTTCTCCTCACCTCAATTTTAAAAGGGTCATTCCTGCACTCTGATGCTGTGCCCTTAGGTCTGAGTCTCTCTTGCCAGTGCAAACATGTCCACATCCACGCTATCCAGGTTTCTCAGAATTCTGTAAGGTGTTCCTTCATCCTTCAAAACACCAGTGAATACAGACCTAGATTCTTCAATCACTCCTCATCTGACGAGCCCTTCCCCCTTGGATCATTCTTGTCAACCTCCTTTGGACCTAGACTAACATATCCTTCCTTAAATAAAGGCTCAAAACTGCTCAATATTCCAAATGCGGTCTGACGAGCTTTATACAGTCTCACAAATTCATCTCTGCTCTTGTATTCTCGACGTGTAGAATGCTGACATTGAATTATCTTCCTTACTACCAAATGAACCTACATGTTAGCCTTAAGAGAACCCTGAACTAGAACTCCTAATCCAATTGTGCTTCAAGGCTTAAGGCTTTTCCCCATTAAGTATTCTAAGCCTTGATTCTTCCTTACAAAGTACATAACTTCAACTTTCCCACAATGTATTCCATCTACCACTTCTTTGATCACTCTTCTAGCCCGCCCAAGTCCTTCTGCATCCTCCCACTTTCCTCAACAGTACCTATTCCTCTACCTACTTTTGTGACATCTGCAAATTTATCAACAATGCCTGCAGTCCTTTCTCCAGATTGCTTATGTATAATGTGGCCCCTCCAGAACTCCACTAGTCACCAGCTGCCATCCTGAAAAAGACCTCAATTTCTACTTGCTGCCTTTTGCCAATCAGCCAATCCTCTCTCCATGCTAGTACGGTTGCCCTAACACCAGGAGTTGTTGTGTTATTTAGCTGCCTCCTATGAAGTTTCTGCCTCAAACACTCTTCACAGGCAGGAGGTTCCAGATGCCCATCATCATCTGGGTGAAAAAGATCTTCCTCACATCCCCTCTAAATCTTTGCCCCTAACCCTCATAAGTCTCCTTTGCTCCATGGGAAACAATCCCAGTCTATCCAATCTCTCTTCAGAATCACACCTCTTTAGCCCAGACAACATTCTGGTAAATCCAGCTGTGGCATAACCGACATTTTATACAGTCCCAGTATAACCTCCCTGCTCTTTATTAGCAGAGGTAGAGAGTTTAAGGCAGGTATACCACTTTATCTATCTGTCCTAATACATTAAAGAGTGGTGTACGTGTACACAAGGTTCCTCTGATCCTTGGTGTTTCCAGTCCTTTCTTTCATCATGTATGCCTCGTTTGCTCTGTCCAAGTGCACCACCTCACCCTTATCCAGACTGAAATCTTTTTGGCATTGATCAGCCCATCTGACCAATGCATCTATATCCTTCTGTAATTCAAGGTTATCCTCACTATTTACCACACCAATTTTCCTATCACCAATTTAGTTTTGTTTCTCATCACTTCTGAATGAAAGATAATTGCTAACCGTATAAGAAAATAAAAGATCACATGATCACATGCAGCAGCCTAATGCAAAATTAGTTTTGAAATGCGAAATGTTTTAAGCAGTGTCTTACAGAGATTCATTTACTAAGACGATAGCCAATTCAAAAACTGAATTAGCATACCTGAATCTAGTCTATGGTGTATTTTACATACAATTAAGCAGTAACACATGACTCACTAAATATTTTGTGGGATGAAACATTACACCAAGCTTGACCATATGAAGTCTGAATTAAAACCTGAATACAGATTATACTGAAAATGTCAGGAAAATTTCTGAGCGGTTCATCTAAAAAAAATGTAATAATAGAAGCTTTGCAAGAGAAAGATTTATCTTCACACTGACATGTTAAGAAGATGCTACAAAATACTTTACAGCCAAATGAGTACTTTTATCTGAAGCATAATCTGCAACAGTGAACCTGCACATGGTTCTACAAGATAATGACAATATTGTGTTTTTGTGACGCTATTTTAATTGAAAGATTCACCAAAACACCAAGGAAAATCCTCAAAGTTTCTTGAAAACAGTATTGTGATTTTGTTTTAACAAACTAACTTCTTTAAACAGACTGGCCCAGGTTTGGCATCATATCTGAGCAATAACACTTTCAACAAAGCAGCAATTTCTCAGTACTGCATGCAAGCATCAATCTAGACCGTGCAAATATAATTGTTCATATGAAATTAAATTCCATCTTGTTCATAATAGTTTAGAGAACTTCAACAGATGTTGAGACAGGAGGGCAGGAGAAAATAAAAAAATTGTTTGTGGCATAGGAATGCAATTACTAAAATAACACCTACTTGATTAAAAAACCAAGCAGACTTTTTTTTAAAAGAACATGGACACACTAATGACCTAGTCAACACTTATGGATTGTCCATTCACATACAAAATTGCAGTTTTCCACACTGAGGGGTACAGTCAGATTCACCCAACTCGACGACTAAGAGATATGCATTAGTATCTCAGCCAGCCCCACTGATTTGAGAAAAATAATAATCTATTCAGACTGCAGAGTATGAGATTTATCAGAGACTATATAGTAGAAAACAAAGCACAACCTACAGTAGAGGTAATATTTTTCACATTATATTGAACAATTCAAAGATGGTGCTTACTATTCTATTCTTGAAGAAAACGGTGGTCAGGCCTCACTTGGACAGCATTAGCCAGTTTTTGTTGCTTCTCAAAGCGGGTAAGAGCTTTTGGAACATCTCAATATCTCCAGAAAGAGACATCTTAGTTACCAAGATAGACTTAAAAGGAATCTATACAAAACTGGTAACCTGACAGATTTAAAAGACAATGAATGGACAATATTCTAAATTAAGTTTGGCTATTAAGATCTAAATTAAAGCTATAAAGGCCAATCTAAAATAAGATGTCAGGTTGTGATTCTTTTGCTCTGGCTTAATGGATCTCCAGATCATACTGCATCTTGTTGGTGCACTTTGATGCATTAATTCCTTCAAGTGAGAATTGGTCTCATTTCTGGTGCATGGAAAGAGCAATCTTCTAGACTACTTTTGATCATTATATGGGGGAGACAGACTTCAAATTTTTGTTTCCCAAATTCACTTAACTTTTGGATTTCCAGCACTAAGAAAAAACACCTGGCTTTGGACAGGGCAGCCACTGATTATATAATCTTCCACAAATTGTATGAGAAAGGCTGAATGACTAGACAGCCTTCACTTTCCATCACTTTCTTTATAACCTTCAAGTTTTATACATAATCTTCTAGAGGGAAGGTAATGGCACAGAGTTACTATCAATGGAATAGTAATCCAAAGGCCTGACAAATGCTCTGGCACAGTGGTTCAAATTTCATCAGGGCAGCAACTGGAATTTAAATTCAACTAATAAAAAAAAATCTGGAATATAAAAATCTAGCGCTAGTGATCATGATTTGGAGATGCCGGAGTTGGACTAGGGTGTACAAGTTAGAACTCACTCAACGCCATGTTATAGTCCAACAGGTTTAATTAGAAGCACTAGCTTTTGGAGCGTTGCTCCTTCATCAGCAGCGCTCTGAAAGCTAGTGCTTCCAATTAAACCTGTTGGACTATAACCTGGTGTTGCCTGAGTTTTAGCATTAGTGATGGTGGTCATAAAACTGTTGTTGATTGTTAAAACCTCATCTCGTTCACTAATGCCATCCTATATCAGTACAGCCTACAAACTCCAGACCCAGGAAAATGTAGTTGGCTCTTAACTGCCCTCTGTAATGGCCAAGCAAGCACTTGGTTCAAGGACAATCTGGGATGAACAATAAATCCTGGTTAGCGAGCAACTATGTCTCAGAAAGGACCATACAAAAGTGTAAATCAACTCAACTTAATTGACATTAATTGGTGAATCTACAGAACAAGACTATTTGGATGTCTGAGCTAAGCAATTCCACGAACAACAAATCAAAATTCTGCATCCTGCCACATCTAATCACGAATAGTGGACTATTAAGCAACTCACTCAATGAGGCAGCTTGACAAACATTCCTATTTCAGTAACGGGAGAGTGCAATACATCTGTGCAAAGAAGACTGAAGCATTTGCAACAATCTTCAGCCAGACATGCTGAGTGAATGATCCTTCTTCGCCTCTCCAAAAGGTTCCCAACATCACAGATGCCAGTCAATTTGATATGCTCCACACAATATCAAGCAATGGTTAGAGATACTGGACAACATTCCATACTGAAGAACTGTGCTCCAGTAATGCTATACCCATAGCCCAACTGTTCCAGTACAGCTACAACACTAGCATCCATACAACATGCAAACTTGCCTGTAAACAAAAAGCAGGTCAAATCCAACCCAGCCAATTACCTCCCATAAATCTACACTCAATCTGTAAAATGATGGAAGTTGCCTGTGTTATCAAGTAGCATCTGCTCAGCAATAACCTGCTCAATGTTTAATTTGTATCTTAACAGGGCACTCAACTTCCGACCTTATTACAGCCTTGTTTCAAACATGGGCAAAAGAGCTGAATTCCAGACGGGAGGGGAGAGTGACTATCTTTGATATCAAGTAACATTTTACAGCATGTGGTATCAATAGGTCCGAGCAAAACTGGAGTCAATTAGAATCATGGCTGATTGGGGTTGAGAAACCTTTCTCCTGCTTTCTCTCTGGAACCCTGGATACTCAAGAACCTATCTCAGTCTTAAATATGCTCAATGACCTGGCCTTCAGAGACTTCTGTGGCACTGAATTCTAGATGGTATCAAACTTGAATGTTGTTGAAGCTGCAGTCATTCAAGCAATTGGGGAGTATTCCACCTCAGTCCTGCATTGTAGATTGTGCGTGGATTTGTGCATGGATTTGGGAGAGTCAGTGGTTGAGTTACTCGCTGCAGGGTTCAAAGGCTCTGACATGCTCTTGTAGACACTGCATTTATATGGCTTGTGCTCAGTGGCAACTCTCAATTTGCTGATAATGGATGATTTAGTGATATTAATGCTATTGAATGTAAAGAGGAAATGGTTAGATTTTCTGTCTTTGGAGAGAGCTTGCACAAAAGGAAGATGGTTGTGGCTATTGGGAGAAAACCACCTGAGTTCTCGGACATCTATGCAGGAGTTCCTCACTGTATTGAAGCTCAATCATCGACAGCTGGGAATGTTCAGCACGATTCGAACCATCTCAGATATTGTAGGCAGCAATGCCCAAATGAATCAAGTCCTGAACAATATCCAGGCTTGAACTGAAAAATGCAAAGCAATGACCATCTCCAAAGACAGAACGTAACCATTTGATGTCAAGAAAAAGAACTTTGGAAAAAATAAGCTTGTGCTCAAGAATAAGTTTCAGGTGAGAGGGGAAAGATATAAAAGAGACCTAAGGGGCAAGTTTTCAATGCAAAGGGTGATACGTGTATGGAATGAGCTGCCAGAGGAAGTGGTGGAGGCTAGTACAATTGCAATGTTTAAAAAGATATCTGGATGGGTATAGGTATAGGAAGAGTTTGGAGGGATATGGGCCAGGTGCTGATAGGTGGGACTGGACTGGATTGGGTTGGGATATCTGGTCGGCATGGACGAGTTGGACCGAAGGGTCTGTTTCCGTGCTGTACAACTCCATGACTCAATGTTATACTTTGCTAGGCTTTATTTTTCATATCACCGATCTCATCAAAATCCTGTCAGTACAAAAATAACTAACTTAAAAGAAACAGAGGAAATTCCAGGTCTTCTATCAAAAGGATTTCCACAGATGAGGTTGTTAGGTTGTCAAAAAATTTCCATTTGGAAAGCAGAATCATGACTTAAGTAGCTTAGAGAATCATTAGAATTCAGAGATTCTATACATGCAAGTACAATTGCTTTTGAAGGTCACATGGGGGCAGAGTAGGTGCTCGCAGACAAGGTAAAAAGCCTTTGCTACCTATGGCCTGGAAAAAAAGATAACTTGTAACATCCAGTATTTGTGCTTCAGCACTGAGCACTTGCTCATTCTGGATACCAAAGAAAGCCATCTTCCAGGCTAAATATGTGATACTGATAGTATTTCTTTTAACTGCTGAGTTCAAGCTGCCATGAGTAGCTGTGATATGATTTTTTTTTAAATAAGAGAAGTGCAATATTAATCAACCACTAAAAGCTGGTACAGGGACAAGTGTGGATCAAGTTGTGATGTGCTGCAATGCATCAGATTCTGAACTTGCATTGAGAGCTTCAGCTCAGTTCAGCACTATACTGAACAGGATACCGGATCAGATCCATGCGCACCTCTTCTGTAGGGTAAGTGAACTTCAACACGAGAGCCACCACCTATTGCAGTGATTCTCAACAGTTTTTTGGCCACGGTCCCCTTTCAAACTGAGATACGACATGAACAGATAGACAGAAATTCATTTATTATTGAATACCAAGAAAACTTTTTTTAAAAACTATGAAATTAAACATCTACCAGGCCTAATGCGATCCATGAGCTTGGTGCTTTTCTGCAAGCTTCATGATATTGGGTTTCAAATTACACAATGACAGTCAAAGGTCACCTTTTTGCGCGATATCAAATCTGCTCCTTGATTTTGTCAAGGAAACTACCTTGCTGAATCCGCTCTCTACCAAATATGTTGAGGGAAAGGCCATAAAAGATATTTAGCCTTTTCCCCCAATAGTGTTGTAATTTATTCGGCAGAGCACTGTTGGTCAAAAAATCTTTTTAAAACTGACTGAACTGATGACGTGCAGTTATATTACTCTGAAGATCAAACTCAAATTTTTGCCTCAACTTGGGTGGGTTGTACTTCAATTGTATTCTATTATAAATAGACAGGTATTATAAACAGGATGGAAAATATTGACTTCTCAGGCTGTTCAGACTGTCATACACTTATAGAAATGTCTGTCTCTTTTCAGATTCTGCAGTATTTCTCTTCATTTCTAAGTCAGAAGATTCTGAATTAGAGTCTGAAACCAAAGTTAATTAGGTACAGGCAGTACTGAGAGTGTGGTGGATTACTACAGTAAGCAGCATTCAATGAGTATTCTTCTTGTCTGAAGAACAAATGTAGGGAAGTAGACGATTCAGCCTTTTAGCGCTCTACAGCTGAAACTACACCTTAATTTCATTTACCAACATTAAAAGAATTGTAAACTTAAAGGATGAGTGTAAAAAGACCATGAAACGATCTAGGAGAAAGTGAAGACTGCAAATGCTGGAGATCAGAGCTGAAAAATGTGTTGCTGGAAAAGCACAGCAGGTCAGGCAGCATCAAAGGAGCAGGAGAATCGACGTTTCGGCATAAGCCCTTCTTCAGGAATGAGGACGGTGTGCCAAGCAGGCTAAGATCTCCCAAGTATAATACATATCCCATCATTTCACTCTTGTATACTTTAATACCAAACAGAACAAGCTCAGCAATTCAAACTTTTTGGTGAATTTTCTTTGAAATGCAAACCATATTCATAAAAAAAGGCTTCAATTCGAAGGATCTGATGAAATAGGTCAAGCTTCAGATAGCAGTTCGTACAATTTATTCTAGTAACGTTTAAACGCTGGCAATGTGGAAAATTGCCCAGTTATATCCTGTTCACAAAAATCAGGATAAATCCAGCCCAGCCAACTGCTGCTGTATCATTCTACACCCAATCACAAACAAAATGCTTTCAGAAAAATAGCCTGCTCAGTGACACTCAATTTGGTTTCAACCAGAGCCACTTGACTCCTGACCATAGTAACACCATGTTCCAAACATGGACCAAAGAACTAAACTTCAGGAGGTGAGACCAGCTGCCACTGACACCAAGCCAGCAATCTACCAAGGCATTAGATGCCCAAAAATGAGTTGTTGGGGGTGGAGCAAAAAGTCTCCATTGGTTCAGAGTCATATGTAACAAAAGGAAGGTGTTGCAGTTGCAATTTTAAAGCAGATTCAGCATGACCTTTGCTCTACAATAAAGTCATAAGTAGGGTGCTCACTGACTACACAACATTAAGTACCATTTGTGACTCCAGATACAGAAGCATTTCAAGTCTATATGTAGCAAGACCTGCTAAGTGGCAACTAAAACTCACACCACACAAGTGCCAATAATCATCTTTAAAAAACAAACAGTGAATCTAACCATACCCCATAATATTTGATATCATTACCATTGCTGAATTCTTCACAATTAAAGGGGTGACTGATCTAGACAAGCCATCAAAATATACTGCAGCTATAAGAGCAGATCAAAAGCTCAAATGCCTGTCCGGAATAAAACACTTCTTGACTCCGGAAAGCCTATCACATCTGCAAAGCACAAGTCAGGAGTGAATGAATACAAACCAAGAATCTAGAACTATCCAGAACAAAGTACTGCACTTGACAGCATCCTCTTCTACAAAGATTCACTCCTCCATTACTGACAGTGACAAGCGTACATACCATGTACAAGATCACCCACTGTTCTGCTTTTGCATTGAAAAAGAGTCAGGTCACACCTGAACACTGAGTACACAAAGCCTTGTCTCTATACCTTTCTCATCTGCTTCTGGACTCTCAGCTTTTTTTGAGCCACAATTTCCTCCACGTAATCATTAACAAGATCAAAGCATTGGCATCACCTAACCAGGCTCCAGCCGTTTGACGCTTCCTCCATATCCCTTCACTCTCAAAGTCTATTTGGCTCCACTTCCACGATATCATCTCAGCCAACACCCCATTAACTGATAAAACAATCTATTCATGATATTGTCAAATTCATAGCTCATATGCAATAAAAACAATGACTGCAGACGGAAACCAGATTCTGGATTAGAGTGGTGCTGGAAAAGCACAGCAGTTCAGGTAGCGTCCGAGGAGCAGGGAAATCAAATCGATTTCCCTGCTACTCGGATGCTGCCTGAACTGCTGTGCTTTTCCAGCACCACTCTAATCCAGAATCATAGCTCATATTCTCCTGATTCCATTCTGCAGCCTCACAAATCTACTGCCCATCTTTATATCACGCTATCTAGTTGATTTCTGGCGTACTTGAGCAATAGTGACTCCCAGTTCCACATCTCTACTATTTGATCATGTTTTTGTCAAATTCTTTTGAATAAAAGGGTATAATTGCAAGAGTTTCTTTGAATAGTGCTGCACAGCTAACAGCCACTAGAGGCCTTCTAGCTATTCAAAATACAACCGCTACACTCGTGGAAGAGCATAAAGCAATTTACAGGAAAGCCCAGACTTGCTGCTGTCCAATAGTCAGCAAATGCTGACCAGCCAGTCTGCTTTCAAAATAAACAATGCACAGAGCTATTCCTTCAATTTAACTCAGTCCTTTCCTCCCCAATTAACAATCCGATGTTAAGAGCACAATGAGAAAGATCAGAAAACAATACAATACAACTGTCTATTAATTCCTGTGCTTCAAGGCTAGCCTTCCCTTCATTTTTCTGCTTCACTCCAAATTTGAAGTATTTTCCATCTACAAATTGTAAAGCAAAGGTACATTATACTCTACTTTTTGTAGAAATTTCTGACTTTACATTGGATTTCTGAGAAACATGTTCAAAGCAATCAGCTTCAAATGCAGTGCAAATGTCTGTGGTAACAACAGTGATTTTATAACACTGTACACTTCAAGCTAAATTTAGATTATAGCGCCTCAGATTAACCTGCTTGCAGAGTTCACACCTATAAATAAAATATTAAAGCCCATTTTGATAGTGACTAAGCATCATCTATCAATTGTAATTACTTTATTTAAATGATTTTTTTAAACTTTGGAAATTACTATATATTTTAAAACACGCTGTTACTAAAACAAGACAAAATACATGCAGTATACCCAAGCATTTCAAAGAGACACTATATTCATTGAAATAAATTAGTGAGTATTTCTGACCGAGCAGTGGGGAGCTGTCCAAATCTACTGAAAATGTTACTCTGAGCTGGTTTTCAGCTCTCACATGCTCAGTCTTTAGCTACCTCCACCCTCCTGTGCTAGGGACTTGGGAACAGGACAGGACTTATGATTTAGACTGCTGACTCACATGTTTGCATACATTATTGCACCAAATGACAACTTGTCGTGTAATTTAATTCATAAATTGTTCGGAACTTTAGAGCACTGGCATTTCTGAAAGCATGACAAATACTTATTTTGACAAATGCTGGCGGGACTGGTATTTATTGTCAATCACTTGTAGCCCCTGACAGTTGGAAATGAGCTTAGAGTCATAGAGATATACAGCATGAAAACAGACCTTTTGGTCCAGCTTGTCCATGCTGACCAGATAGCCTATATAAATCTAGTTCCATTTGCAGCATTTGCCCATACCCCTCTCAGCCCTTCCTATTCATAGAGCCACCCAGATGCTTTTTAAATGCTGTAACTGTACCAGCCTCCACCACTTCCTCTGGCAGCTCATTCCATATATGGCAAAGGAGAGTACTGCAGATTAGAGTCAAGAACGTAGTGTTGGAAAAGCACAGCAGGTCAGGCAGCATCTGAGGAGCAGGAAAATCAATGTTTAAGATCGTGGCTGAACCGATTTCAACTCAACTCTACATAACCCTCAATCTTTCATCCCCTTGGCAATCAAGAGTCTACCCACCACTGTCTTAAAACTATTTAAAGATTCTGCATCCACTGCTTTTTGACAAAGGGAATTGCAAAGACATTCATCTGCCTGAGTGTTTAAAAAAAGGTTTCCTCATCTTGGTTTAAAAATAAGGGGCACTCATTTAAAACAATTACCTTTAGCTCTAGATTCTCCAAGAGGAAATATCCTCTCAACTCCCACCTAGTCAAGTCCCTTCAGGATCTTGTATTTTTCAATTAAGTCACCTCCAAGTTCTAAAGTGCAGAGGATACTAGCGAAGTCTGTTCAGTCTTTCCTAATAAGGCAATCTACTCGTTCCAAATACATGTATAACAAACCTTCTCTGAACTGATTCCATGGTATTAACATCCAGTAACCCCAGATGTGGTCTCACCAATGGCCTGTTTCACTGAAGCATAACAACACTACTCTTGCAGTCAATTCCCCCCTCAAAGCATAACATTCTATTGGTTATCCTGATTATTTGATTTATATCCTCTATACTCCCGTGAGGAAGTTGAGCAGTTCATCAACTTCACCAACACATTTCACCCCGACCTTAAATTCACCTGGACCATCTCTGACACCTCCCCTTCCTGGACCTCTCCAATGATGACCGACTTAACACTGACTTATTTTAAACAAACCCAGCGACTCCCACAGCTACCTGGATTACACCTCTTCCCACCCTACCTCCTGCAAAAATGCTATCCCATATTCCCAATTCTTCTGCCTCTGCCGTATCTGCTCCCAGGAGGACCGGTTCTACCACAGAACACACCAGATGGCCTACTTCTTTAAAGACTGTCATTCCCATCCCACGTAGCTGAAGACGCCCTCCAACTCATGTCATCCACGTCCCGCACCTTCACCCTCAAACCCCACCCTTCCAACCTCAACATGGAGGAAACCCCCCCCCTCCCCGTCCTCACTTCCCACTCTACCAAACTCCGCATAAACCACATCATCTGCCAACATTTCCACCACCTCCAAACGGACCCCACCACCAGGGATATAGTTCTCTCCCCACTTCTTTCCACTTTCCGCAAAGACCATTCCCTCTGTGATTACCTGGTCAGGTCCACACCCCCCAACAACCCACCCTCCCCTCCTGGCACCTTCTGCTGCCACCGCCAGAATTGCAAAACCTGCGCCCACACCTCCTTCCTCACCTCCATCCAAGGCCCCAAAGGAGCCTTCCACATCCAAAGTTTCACCTGCACATCCACAAATGTTATCCATTGCTCCCGATGCAGTCTTCTTTACATTGGGGAGACTGGACGCCTTCGCACAGAGCGCTTTAGGGAACACCTCCGGGACACCCACACCAATCAACCCCACCGCCCGTGGCCGAACATTTCAATTCCTCCTCCCATTCTGCCGAGGACAAGCAGGTCCTAGGCCTCCTCCACCGCCACTCCCTCACCACCCAACGCCTGGAGGAAGAATGCCTCATCCGCCCTGGAACACCCCAGGGCATCAATGTGGACTTCACCAGTTTCCTCAATTCTCCTCCCCCCCCACCCTCCCTTACCCTAGTTCCAACCTGCCAACTCAGCACCACCCTCATGATCTGTCCTACCTGCCAATCTTCCTTCACACCTATCTGCTCCACCTTCCTCTATCACCTTCATCCCCACCTCCATCCACCTACTGTACTCTTGGTTATCTTCTCCCCAGACCCACCCCCCCCCGCCGTCTCATTTATCTGTCCACCCCAGAGGCTCCCCCTGCCTCAATGCTGATGAAGGGCTTTTGCCCAAAACGTCGATTTTCCTGCTCCTCGGATGCTGTCTGACCTGCTGTGCTTTTCCAGCACCACTCTAATCTAGACTCTAATCTCCAGCATCTGCAGTCCTCACTTTTGCCTATATCCTCTACACTGTACTAGCTTTGTGATTTATGCATGAAGCCACACAGATCCCTCTGCATCTGAGCTCTGCAACTTCTCACCATTTAGAAAATGTTTCTTTCTTGATATGTTCTGCCAAAATGGAGAATTTTACACTTTCCCTCATTGTACTCCATTTACCATATCTTCACCCACTTGCTTAATCTGTATTCCTTTGCAGGATCCTTACATTCTCTTCACCACTCACTGACTACCTTTGCATCATCAGCAGATTTAGCTACCTTACCTTCAATTCTTTCATCCAAATAATGTATATAATTTGTTCAGTCGAAGCCCCAGCACTAACCGTTGTGGCACACCATGACATCTTGCCTGCCTGAAAAAGATCCACTTATTCCTATACCTGCTTCCCATTAGCAAGCCAATCTTCTATCCATGCCAGTATGTTATCCTCTACCCTAGGTGAATCTTTGCAATCACCTTTAAAATGGCACCTTATCAAATGCCTTCTGGAAGTCTAAAGACAATACTTCCTCTGGTTTCCTATTTGATTGACAGCATGAGTTAATCATTGAATCATGGAATCCCTACAGTGTGGAACCAGGCCATTCAAAGCCCATCCAGTCCACCCCCACTTTCCAAACAGCATCGCATAACCCTGCTAATCCACCTAGTCTGCATATCTCTGGACACTATGGGCAATTTAGCATGTCTAATTGACCTTGCACATCCTTGAACTGTGGGAGGAAACTGCAGCACCCGGAGGAAACCCATGCAGACATGGAGAGAATGTACAACTCCACGTAAGACAGTCACCCATGGCTGGAATCAAATCTGGGTCCATGAGGTGAGGCAGCAGTGCTAACCACTCAGCCATCGTGCCACCCACTTTTAATGGTTTCAGAATCGTTTTTACTGTGGGCATGGTCACTTTCCTGGAATTTAACATTGAACACAACCTACCCTTTTCAACTTCTTACTACCTTCACACTTCCTTTTAAATCCGGGACTTGTGTATATTTAACAAGCAATTTGTAGAAATAAGCTGTTATTGTTAATTGAGAGAATGTTTACTTCAATTGTACAATGTAGTACAGCAGGCAGAACCCTGTCATTCAGCTGAGTGTAAGCACTACCACAATGTGATATGGTCATACTTAAGCAGCAAAATAATTCTCACTTTGTCACTGCATCATCTCCTGGCAGGAATCAGATGCAAGGCCAAGTACTTAGGGGCGGCACGGTGGCACAGTGGTTACCACTGCCGCCTCACAGCGCCAGAGATCTGGGTTCAATTCCCAACTCAGGCGACTGACTGTGTGGAGTTTGCACATTCTCCCCGTGTCTGCGTGGGTTTCCTCCGGGTGCTCCGGTTTCCTCCCACAGTCCAAAGATGTGCGGGTTAGGTGAATTGGTCATGCTAAATTGCCCGTAATGTTAGGTAAAGGGGTAAATGTAGGGGAATGGGTGGGTTGCGCTTCGGTGGGTCAGTGTGGACTTGTTGGGGCGAAAGGCCTGTTTCCACACTGTAAGTAATCTAATCTAATCTAATCTACTGCAAGTCAACTAGAAAAACTGGAATTATGGAGGGACATGAGCCGGGTGCTGGCAAGTGGGACTCTATTGGGTTGGCATGGACGAATTGGACTGAAGAGTCTGTTTCTATGTTGTACATCATTGCGCTTCTATGCCTCTCTTCTTCATGAGGCACAGAAGGCTGGAAGGGGATTAACTAAAGGTGTCCAAGAGTTCTAATACAATAAAAAAGGAACTGTTCCCATTGACAGAAAGGTCAGTAACCGCAGGACAAAGTTTTAAAGTAACTGGCTAAAGAATCAGAGCAGTAAAGTGAGGAGATAATGCACTTGGACAGGGGATTACACTGTGAATGGCAGGATACTGTAAAGTGAAGACACAGTAACCTCTGATGTGCATGATCCTCATGGCAGCAGGAAAGGTAGGGAAGGTGGTTATAGTCCTTTAGTGGCGCACAAAATACGTTCACCTCAAAAACTGTTTTTTGAAAGAAATCACAAATGGGCCAATGGAGTTTAATTTAGATAAATGCGAGGGGCTGCATTTTGGAAAAGCAAATCAGAGCAGAACTTATATACTTAATGGCTTTTGCCCGAAACGTCGATTTTACTGCTCCTCGGATGCTGCCTGAACTGCTGTGCTCTTCCAGCACCACGAATCCAGAATCTGGTTTCCAACATCTGCAGTCATTGTTTTTACCGACTTAATGGTAAGGTCCTGGGGAGTGTTACTGAACAAAGAGATCTTGGAATACAGGTTCATAGCTCCTTGAAAGTAGAATCGCAGGTAGGTAGGATAGTGAAGACGGCATTTGGTATGCTTTCCTTTATTGGTCAAAGCATTGAGTAAAGGAGTTGAGAGGTCACATTGCGGCTGTAGAGGACACTGGTTCGGCCACTTTTGGAATGTTACATGCAACTCTGGTCTCTCTCCTATCAGGGATATGTTTGAAACTTGAAAAGGTTCAGGAAAGATTTAAAAGGGTTGGAGAATTTGAGCTATAGGGAGAGGCTGAATAGGCTGGGACTGTTTTCCCTGGAGCATCAGAGGCTGAGGGGTGATCGTATAGAGGTTTATAAAATCATGAGGGGCATGAATAGGATAAACAGACAAGGTCTTTTCCTGGGGTGGAGGAGTCCAGAACTAGAAGGCATAGGTTCAGGGTGAGAGGGGAAAGATATAAAAGGGACCTAAGGGGCACCTTTTTCACAGAGGGTCATGTGTGTATGCAATGTGCTACCAGAGGAAGTGGTGGAGGCTGGTACAATTACAGCATTTAAAACACATCAGGCTGGGTTTATGAATAGGAAAGGTTGAGAGGGATATGAGTCAAGTGCTGGCAAATGGGACTAGATTAGGTTAGGATAATTGTACATCTCTATGACTTAATGACAATGGGTATAGAGATACATACAAATTAATAATTAGGTTCAGATATGCAGCAAAATGTGTTTTATAACTCAAAACCATAAACCCAAACTCTCAATAAATAATCCTATGTATACAAATCCCATAGTTTACATCACAAAAAGCAGCAATCATCTCCTCAGTCGTATCTGCCCAAGATTGACAGCGCACAGAGATTATAAGCAATGGAAAATACAGAAAACATGAATACACTTGGTAAAAATGCTGCATCCCTTCTAAACTTCATTATCCCTTCATTGGCAATCACTCAGCCAATACACTAAAGATTCCTCCTGCCTTCTCAACTTAAACCAAAAGGTTCTCAGTTTCATGATTATCATCCAGATCTGTATACATTGACCTCACCAACATCCATTCCAATACTCTTCAAACAACTGCAAGAAATTGGTTAAACATGATTTTCTTTTGACAAAACCATGTTGGCTCTGCCTGATTAGTCTGAATTTATTCAAACGTTATGTTACAATGCCTTTAATAGCAGCTTCGAACATTTTTCCTATGACAGAGGTGAGACATGATTGGAAATTCTTTCCTGTGGTAAGGTGGAAACTCATTGGGTTTATTTTTTTTAAAAAACTGTCATCTGTAAAATTATTCATTTTCCTGTCAAAAATTACCCAATTTTTTACATTCAGCTTTACAACACTGCATTCCTCACCCAGCACCATTGCCATTCATCCAACAGATAGTTCTTCCATTACCAATGTCACAAAGTAATAAATTTGTAGGTGCATAAACACGGACTACCAGAAAGGTTTTCTGATGCTTCATAATTGGCCCCTCCCACTTGACAGTATTTCTATACTGGGGAATAGGTGAGGTCTGCAGATGCGCTGTACATGGAGATTGGTGGGGTGGTAGGTACCCTGCCCCCTGTAAAAACGCCATCCCATTCTCCCAATTCCTTCACCTCCGCCGCATCTGCTCCCAGGAGGACCAGTTCCAAAAACGTACAACCCAGATGGCCTCCTTCTTCAAGGACCGCAATTCCCCCCCCCCGACGTGGTCGACAATGCCCTCCACCGCACCTCTTCCACTTCCCGCTCCTCCGCCCTTGAGCCCCGCCCCTCCAACCACCACCAGGACAGAACCCCACTGGTCCTCACCTACCACCCCACCAATCTCCATGTACAGCGCATCATCCACCGTCATTTCCGCCACCTCCAAATGGACCCCACCACCAAGGATATATTTCCCTCCCCTCCCCTATCAGCATTCCGTAAAGACCACTCCCTCCGTGACTCCCTCGTCAGATCCACAGCCCCCACCAACCCAACCTCCACTCCCGGCACCTTCCCCTGCAACCGCAGGAGGTGCAAGACTTGCGCCCACACCTCCCCCCTCACCTCCCTCCAAGGCCCCAAAGGAAACTTCCATATCAGCCACAGATTCACCTGCACCTCCACACACATCATCTATTGCATCCTCTGCACCCGATGTGGCCTCCTCTATATTGGGGAGACAGGCAGGCTACTTGCGGAGCGTTTCAGAGAACACCTCTGGGACACCCGGACCAACCAACCCAACCACCCTGTGGCTCAACACTTCAACTCCCCCTCCCACTCCACCAAGGATATACAGGTCTTTGGACTCCTCCATCGCCAGACCACAACAACACGACGGTTGGAGGAAGAGTGCCTCATCTTCCGCCTAGGAACCCCCAACCACAAGGGATGAACTCGGATTTCACCAGTTTCCTCATTTCCCCTCCCCCCACCTTGTCTCAGTCAAATCCATCGAACTCAGCACCGCCTTCCTAACCTGCAATCTTCTTCCTGACCTCTCCGCCCCCATCCCAGTCTGACCTATCACCCTCACCTTGACCTCTTTCCACCTATCGCATTTCCGACGCCCCTCCCCCAAGTCCCTCCTCCCTACCTTTTATCTTAGCCTGCTGGACAAACTTTCCTCATTCCTGAAGGGCTTATGCCCGAAACGTCGATTCTCCTGTTCCCTGGATGCTGCCTGACCTGCTGCGCTTTTCCAGCAACACATTTTCAGCAGTATTTCTATACTGGTAATCATGTTTCTTACATTTCATGTGCTACTAAAATCTCGGGTGATAATCCCTTCTCTTTTATACATGCTACTCCAGATAAATGCTAATGGATGGATTCTCTAAAGAGAGCTCCTGTCAATTGTTTAATGTGTCAACGCCTAGTACAATTCAATCACCTCAACAGCTAACATGATATCCTTTGCACACATTCCAAAATCAAACTTCTGCATGTCAAAACTTCAGTTCTTAGCAACAGCAGGTGAAATGGGAGCTAGCATCATTGCCCTTAAATTTTTTCATGTTTCTCTCCTGCTCACACAATTGTGTTTCCATTGTTATTCACCTCCTCCATCTCCACTGATCCCATACTGTGAACATTAACAGCTCATACACATTAGAAGGCGTGTAACTTGTACTTGATTTTATGAGCTTCTACCATAATACTGAGCTCTACTGCTCACACATTTTACAGAGTGACAGATGTGAAGGCCCAGAAGCTGACTTCAGAGACTATTGAATTGATGAATCTGGATAAGTGTTGATTAGATCTCAGATCATACTCTCTCACTTTCCACCGAGTTCGAATGAAATGCTTTCCCAAGCCACAATCCTGTGAACAGTAGCATTAGCAAAGGGACACTCAGTTACTTAAGCAACGGATTTGCTCCAGGGAGCCCTAGGATTGAAGCCACAAGGTGAGGAATTTGCACTAATATGATCCGCATAATGTCCAATACACAATTAAATATTGTTCTCTTAGCTCATTTCTTAATACCGTTATCTTTCAGAACACATCCCAAGCCTCAATTATCAGTTTATGACAGCCAACATATAATGAGGTCCTTTCTCCCAATATAACTGCAGATTATGCTACTATACAGGAATATGATAGATTAAGTTATTCATATTCATGCAACATGAGCACCATTGGCAATTCCACCAATTATTTCTCATTGCTAATTACCTTTGAGATTACCTTCTTGAACTACTGCAATCCATCTGCTACAGGTACATCCACAGTGCTACTAGGAAGGGAATTCCAAGATTTTGATTCAGTGTCAGTGAAGGAACATCCAATGGATTCCGAACCAGGCTGGTAAAGGACTTGGAGTGAATCTTGTAGGTAAGTGTACTACCATCTTGTACTCCCATGTCATCTTTTAATTTGCCTGCTTTATATTGCACTCTTTTAGAGCAGGAATTTGGGTTCCTTAACTTGACCAACCTGCTTTTGTACATTGAATACTTCTCCGGAACTGGGCAACGAAATGTTAACTTTGTTTTTCTCACCACAGTTATAACTGGATTTCTCATCCATGTTCTGTTTGTATTTCAGATCTTCAGCAACCACAGTACTTTGTTTTTATAATATGTTAGGGCAAAATATGCAGACATATTGGAAAAGAGAGGGGAAAGCAAGCTGAACTGGATATCATTTGAGACAGCATATGGGCTGAATGGCACCTTTCTAATACTGTGTCAATCAATAAATATTGATCAGGGCCTGATAATGCATTCTATAAGCTTTATTGCTCATATTCCTAACACCATCCAGTTGCAGCTGAAAATGCTAACAGCATAAATCTGAAGGTAGCCACAAGGTCAAATAAATTCAAAGATAGACAAAAGCTGAAGTAAAAGCATAACTATCATCTCTTGAGTAAAGAAACAGTAGATTTTGCTTCAACTATTCAGTGATGCTGTCCGAAACTCAACAGATGCTGATCAAATTAAAAAGTTAAAGAAAGGTGAATTCACCTGACCAGCATTTCATTTCCTGAAAGAAAGGAGATTTCACGTAATGGTACATTTGCAATCATGTGGAATTATGGAATGAACATGTTGGAGTTAATTGTTGCAGTCCCTAAACTAAGCCAGCATTGCTTGATACAGAGCTGAAAATACAACCAGGTGAGGGGTGAGTCAGCTCTCCTTTCCTCAACCCCTCCGTTTTTTTTCTACAGTATTTCGGTAGTGGGCATCACTGGTTGGGCCAGCATTTATTGCCCATAGCTGGTTGCCTGGGAGAAGGTGGGCTGAGCTACCTTCTTGAACCACTGCAATCCATGTGCTATAGTGCACTATGCCGTTAGAGAGAAAATTCCAGAATTTTGGCCCAGTGACTGAAGGAATGGAGATATATTTTTAAGACAGGATGGTGAGTGGCTTAGGGGGGAAACTTACAGGTTGCGGTGTTCCCATGAATCTGTTCCTCTTTTACTTCTACATGACAGTACATATGGGTTTTTAAGGTAATGTGTGAGGATTGTTTGGTGAATTTCTTGTTGATCTTGTAGATAGATGACTGTTGTCATTGAGTGCTAAAGGTGGAGGGAGCAGATATTTGTGAATGTGGTACCATTCTACAGTCTGCTTTTTCTCCTGGGTGGTATCAAGCTTGAGTTTTGTTGGAGTGGCACCAATCCAGGCAAGTGGGGAATATTCCATCACACTCCTGACTTGTGCCTTGTAGATCCTGGACTTGATAAGTGAGGTGAGTAACTTGCTGCAGAACGCCTAATCTCTGATGTGTTATTCCAGCCGCAGTATTTATATGGAGAGTCCAGTTCAGTTCCTGGTCAATGGTAATATCCAGGATGTTGTTGATGGTGAAGCCATTGAATATCAAGGGTTAATTGTTAAATTGTCTTATTGTAGATGGTCACTTTTTGGAATTTGTGTTGCGCAAATGTTACTTACCAATGTTTAGCTGAAGCCTGATTATTGGCCAGGTCTTGCTACATTTGCACATGGCCTTCATTATCTGAGAAGTCACAAATGATACTGAACATTGTGCAATCATTAGTAAACATCCTCACTTGTGACCTTTTGGTGTGTCCAGGTCTGGTTGCCCAGTGAAAGGAAAGATATTATTAAGCTGGAGAGGGATCAGAATAGATTTACCAGGATGCTGCCAGGTATGGAGGTTTGAGTTATAAAGAAAAGGCTGGATAGGTTGGGACATTTTTCACTGGAGCGTGGGCAGTTGAGAGGCGACCTTAAAGTTTATAAAATGATGAGGGGTATGGATAAGGTGAATGACAGGTGTCTTTTCCCTGGGATAGTGGATTTCAAGACCAGAGGCACATCTTTACATCTTTAAAAAAAAAGACTATGGGGCAATTTATTTACAAAGAGGGTGGTTTGCGCATGGAATGACTTCCTGAATTAGTGTAGATGTGGGTACACTTACATCTGGATACGTACATTAATAGGAAAGGTTTGAAAGGATATGGGCCAGGTGAAGGCAGGTGGGACTAGTTTAGATTGGGATTATGGTCAGCATGGACTGGTTGGACCAAAGGGTCTGTTTCAATGCTATTTGACTCTATGGAAGAGGAGAGGGCTAGCTTTGGATGTTACATCATCTCACTGCATACTAATTTACATTAAACACCAACCTTTGCATCACCCACTCCCCTATAGATCAGCCACATAAAATTAGAACTTTTATAATGAAATGAAGCAGCTAAGTGTCATATGTTACCATAATTTACCTCACTATTACGTGGACGCGTACAACTTGCCTTTTTTCTCCAACATATTGAAACTAGAATGCTGACCTCTGTCTGTCATGCTTTCTCATGAGTGTGTCAGGTGCCTGCTGGCCTCCTATACAAAGATCCAATCTGCATTTACAATAAAGGACTGAAATCACATGGGACTAGCTACATGCTGCTCACTTGCTACAACAGGAGGCAATCAATCAGAGGATAGATTCACAGACCCATACTTCCATTCATGCTGATTCTCTACTAGACAGATCATTTAAGATGAAGTGCAGCTGACGGTGAGAGTTGGGGGAGGGGGGGTTGAAGGAGAAAAGTGTGGAGGGAAAGGTTTGTGAATCTCTGCCACAAAATCACTTTCACAAACCATAAATCCAAAACGAATCCAAGGTGCAACGTAAAGGCTCTTCAAATGAAAAGTATGCTACACTGACCACACTGACTCATCTTGACAAATTTTCATCTTTCTGGTCTTGCATGGATTTCAAGTGCCATAGGTTCCCTTATTGAGGGCTTTTTCACTGTCAATGGAGGCGGCCAAGGATGGATATGTTGAGATCCGCATCTCTTTCTGCCTTCCACAAAGACCGTTCCCTTTGCCATTCCTTGATTCGCGCCACACCCCCCACCACAATCCCCCCAACCCCAGGTACCTTCCCCTGTAATCCATAAAAGATGCAAAACCTGCTGGCACATCATCTCCCTCACCTCCATCCAGGGCCCCCAACAGTCCCTCCAGGTGAGACAGAGGTTCACCTGCATCTCCTCCAACCTAGTTTATTGCATCCAATGCTACTGATGTGGTCTTCTCTACACTGAAACATTCTCTTAGTTTATGTTTAGTCTCACCATCGAGCATCTCAGCTGGCCACATATGGGCCAGCCAGATCTCCTGGTCACCACCCTTTTCGATTCCCCTTCCCACTCCCTCTCCGACATGTTCATCCTCAGCCTCCTCCGTTACCACAGTGAATCAGATCACAAATTGGAGGAACACGTCATCTTATACCTGGGCAGTCTCCAGCTTAGAGGACTTAACATGGAGTTCTCAAATTTCAAATAATCTTCCTACCCATTCCCCAAATTGTTTCAGCCCCATCTCCTCCCTTCCATTCCACCTACTGACCCTTCCTTTCAGCTACCAAACAGATTCATTCCTCCCATCGACCAACCAGATCGTACACCTACCACCACCTCACCATTCTGCCCTTCTCCCCACCCAAACCCCCTCCCCCCCTTTATCTGCAGCTCCCCAAACCCGTACTGTCATTCCTGAAGAAGGGTTATACCCGAAATATTGACTTCTCCACCTCCTGATGCTGCCTGACTTGCTTTGTTCTTTCAGCCTCTTGCTTGTCTACATTGGTACTCTTAATGCACCAATGAGGGACTTTTCCATTCTCCACTGTGTATCACACTAATCAGTTCCCCACTTCCTCACCATTTCAATTCAGCAAATGAGAATTTATACCTTGTCCCTCACATCCTAAATCATCAGATTCTGATTTTTTAAAAATGTTTTACCTATTTTTCTGGTCAATGTTTTATTACACATCTCTGGAGCATGTAAGATTTGAACTTAATCCTCCCAAATCTAGGGGTAAGGATGCCACAAGAGGGGCAGTTAATGAAACAGCTGTACTGGATACTACAAATCATACTTGCACTGTTATACCTGTCTCGAAAAGGTGCAGTGTGAAATTGAATTTTCACATTTCAGCCTTTGGCTCTTGATCATTACATCCAAAGGTGGAGTGGGTGAGTCACTCTGCTGAAGGTGGGCTGTACACAGACAAAAAGATACGACCATCACCACAATTAAAACAGGGCTAGGATGTCACGTCCAGCCTGTGACCAGAAACTTAATTTAACTCTTCACTGGATCTCGGAGTACTGAAATACTTTTAATCATTCATGGTCTGCTCCACTGCTGGATAGTCTAAGCAGCACTCTACAACCCACCCAAACTGTTCCAGCAGCACTTCCACCCATCTCCCCTCAACACAGCTCTGGAATGACACGGTGGGAGTATCACTTTTTAAAATATATTTCAATTAGGAGACCTCAGGAGAGGCAGAGATTGGCACGATATTAGTGAGGTTTAAAGTAGTACAATGATTAGAAAGTCTGCTAAAGCTGACTTGTGGAGCTAACAACATTCCTAGCATTGAGCACCTGGCAGCCTGAATAGACCTTAGCAAAATAATGAATGGTTTCAATGACAGCTTTGATATGGGACTTTTCAAATCTGCTTATGCAGTTTCTCTATTTAACATGCTGAGAGTCTTACATGGGATTTCTGTTTCAAAGCTATTAATGTTTACAGTACACAAGATGTAACGGTGAACAGATGCAAAAGGTTGAAAAAAACTTTTCAAATTGTAATCTGGTAATATTAAATGCTTCAATGCCACAGTAGGAGAAAGAAATAGCATAACTTTCATGGGATTATTCACAGAGCTTGCAATGCAGTGTCATTGGCTTAAATCACAAATGGTGGTCATCTATCTCCTTCATAGTTGCTTTATGCAAAACGTTTATTGAACATAGATCAGAAAATTAAACCTCTGTGGGGACCCAACATCATGTTTTGGGGCTTCTGGGACACATTATGCCATATGCTGAAAGCAGTTGAGAATTCTAAATTGGTGGAGTTTATTTTCCTAACTTACAGCATGCGAGATAGGTTGCCAAGTGCCAATTTTAAAAACATTCGACAGTAATAAGTGAGCTTAGTTTTTATAAAGAGCAGGGCCATCTGGGATATTTTCAGGAAACTCCAATGAATGTCACTAATCCTGGGAGATGGTCAAATATGAACAAGAGAGCTGTCCTACATTAAGACATGCAGTTAACATCTGTTTACTCTTCCCCAGGCCTTACCTACAGTGCTGCGTGAAAAACAGCAAAATTGAGTGGGAGTTAATTGAAACAACAGAAGTGAAGTCAATCAGCATCTGCACTGTTTTCTGCAGTGCATCCACTTGGATCCATGTTGGCAGTTACTGCATGGCATCTCATCAAAATACAAATTAAGTTTGTCTGTTTTAAAATCTGGGTCATGGAGTCTATATTATTTTCTAATTCCAAGTCAGAAATAAAAGAGGGTGATTCCCAAATTAGCTTGGAGCTGTTGTTTGTGTTTGTAACAGGTGCACAATGTAGTTTTTTGTGCCCCAAATAAAAACAAAAACAGAGATGGCATGCTCCTTCACTGCTGTTCTTAATCGACTTCGCTCCAAAAGTATTACATGAGTTCATATTTCACATTGGAAAAAACAAGTTTCCAAATCCTTCTCTTGGATATTCATTAAATTTGGCAGCACAGACAAACAACGCAAACTTCAAAAGATACAGTCTAAAACCATCATAGGAAACAGGTGCTCACAGGGGTGTTGCAAGACAGAAACCAAGTAATTCAGAGGTTACAAACTCTTAAGGCCTCCCATTTTACTTTAAGTGGCATCACAACTAAATCTTTTAACAGCTATTTCACAAATAATCAACATTGCATAAGCTTCAAATGCAGGAGGAAATATGATTTCGCATTTAGACAAATATTTCTCCCCAATATTTTAATATAGATTATATTTTTTAGTTGATATTTTAATTTTGGAATGGGTAAACAGTTCTGTTGAAATTTTGCAAAATGCCAACACCACAATAAACACATTTGATTCCAAAATTACGAATTACAATTTAAGCCCATCAGCATGATTGCCCAAATACTGCAGAAAGCATGACAATGTAGAAATAGGTCAGCCAGGAAGTCCTACAATATGTAGGCAAACCAAGTAGAGCAAATTTACATTTTTTTTGCAGCATGGTTTCACTGCTCAGCTGCTAGTCAGTCAAGTCCAAATAGTAAACTGCAAGAAATAAAAGCTATTCCTTTACAAAAACAAGACATTCTCCTGCGGCTTGAAGGCCTTGCTGTCATAACATGCGTACTCTTTCCATAAATATTCTTCTATTATTTTTATTCAGCCATTAACAGATGAATTGTATTTTAACAAAACTGTCCTCGTTGGACAATCAGATGAATGACCATAAGACACAGCAGCAAAAATTAGCCCATTCAACCTGCTCTGCCATTCAGTCATGGCTGATAAGTTTCTCAAACCCATTTGCCCGCTTTCTCCCTGTAACCCTTGATACTCAAGAACTTATTTACCTCAGTCTTAAATACATTCAATAACCTGGCCTCCACAGCCTTCTCTGGCAATGAATACCATAGACTCACCTCTCTCTGGCTGAAGAAGTTTCTCGAGGAGAAAGTGAGGTCTGCAGATGCTGGAGATCAAAGTTGAAACTTTATTGCTGGAACAGCACAGCAGGTCAGGCAGCATCCAGGGAACAGGAGACTCGACGTTTCGGGCACAGGCCCTTCTTCAGGAATTAGCAGAGAGTGTTCAGCAGGAGAAGATAAAAGGTAGGGAGGAGGGACTTGGAGGAGGGGCGTTGGAAATGTGATAGGTGGAAAGAGGTCAAGGTGAGGGTGATAGGTCGGAGTAGGATGGAGGCGGAGAGGTCAAGAAGACGACTGCAGGTCAGGAAGGCGGTGCCGGGCTGGAGGGATTCGGCTGAGACAAGGTGGGGGGAGGGGGGATGAAGAAACTGGTGAAGTCCAAGTTCATCCCCTGTGGTTGGAGGGTTCCCAGTCGGAAGATAAGACGCTCCTCCTCCGACCGTCGCGTTGTTGTGGATGAGTCCAATGACCTGCATATCCTCGGTGGAGTGGGAGGGGGAGTTGAAATGCTGTGCTACAGGGTGGTTGGGTTGGTTCGTCCGGGTGGCCCAGAGGTGCTCTCTGAATCGCTCCGCAAGTAGGCGGCCTGTCTCCCCAATATAGAGGAGGCCATACCAGCTGCAGCAGATGCAGTAGATGATGTGGGTGGAGGTGCAGGTGAATCTGTGGCGGATATGGAAGTTTGCTACAGGGTGGTTGGGTTGGTTCGTCCGGGTGGCCCAGAGGTGCTCTCTGAATCGCTCCGCAAGTAGGCGGCCATATCCGCCACAGATTCACCTGCACCTCCACCCACATCATCTACTGCATCCGCTGCAGCCGGTGTGGCCTCCTCTATATTGGGGAGACAGGCCGCCTACTTGCGGAGCGATTCAGAGAGCACCTCTGGGCCACCCGGACGAACCAACCCAACCACCCTGTAGCACAGCATTTCAACTCCCCCTCCCACTCCACCGAGGATATGCAGGTCATTGGACTCATCCACCGCCAAACCACAACAACGCGACGGTCGGAGGAGGAGCGTCTTATCTTCCGACTGGGAACCCTCCAACCACAGGGGATGAACTTGGACTTCACCAGTTTCTTCATCCCCCCTCCCCCCACCTTGTCTCAGCCGAATCCCTCCAGCCCGGCACCGCCTTCCTGACCTGCAGTCTTCTTCTTGACCTCTCCGCCTCCATCCTACTCCGACCTATCACCCTCACCTTGACCTCTTTCCACCTATCACATTTCCAACGCCCCTCCTCCAAGTCCCTCCTCCCTACCTTTTATCTTCTCCTGCTGAACACTCTCTGCTAATTCCTGAAGAAGGGCCTGTGCCCGAAACGTCGAGTCTCCTGTTCCCTGGATGCTGCCTGACCTGCTGTGCTGTTCCAGCAATAAAGTTTCAACTGAAGAAGTTTCTCCTTATCTCCGTTCTAAAAAGTTAAAAATCTGTTAGAACAGATGAAAGGCTTAACAGACAATGTATAATTTCAGTTACATCACACTGTAAATTTTTGCTATAAATTCTGTGTGTTAGCATTGAGCCCTCCACTACCACCTGATGAAGGAGCAACGCTCCAAATGCTAGTGTGCTTCCAATTAAACCTGTTGGACTATAACCTGGTGTTGTGAGATATTTAACTTTGTACACCCCAGTCCAACACCGGCATCTCCAAATCCGTTCTAAAAAGGTCTCCTCTTTACTCTAAGGCTATGCTCTTGGGTCCTAGCCTTTCCTACCAATGGAAACATCTTCCTAACATTCCCTCTGTTCAGGCCATTCAGTATTCTGCATGTTTCAATTAGATCGCCACCTCATCCTTCTCAACTCCATCAAGTTGAGACTCAAAATCCTCAAACATTTCTCATATGTTAAGCTTTTCATTCCTGGAACCATTCTTGTGAATGCTCCTCTTAAGCAGAACCCTGTAAAACCAGATGCATCAGCCCACTTGGTTACTACTAGTGCTAACCTTATAATCACTGGTGATGCTGAAATCAAAGTAAAAATACCAAAACCACCTGCACATTACCATCACGCTTTCTGGTTGGTAGTATTTGTATTGTTAAGTAGTCAGTTACAGTGAAGCATTCCAACTTTCAAACAAAGAGGCACTTGCATTTGTTCAATCAATAGTTGTGTCAGCAGGTCTCCACATTTTACCTGTTTAATCACAGAACACAATTTATAGACTTACATGAAATGCTACAAATTGTTATTATTGAGTACCTACAGGAGCGGAGAACACTGATTATGTGGATGTTTTGATTATTCAAACTATTTGATCAATGTAAAAACATACATTAGTAGAAATATAATGCAGGGGGTAGTCACATCACTATTATACCTTGTTTACAGCATAAATCACTTCAATAATAGTGCAACTTGCCTGAAAGAAAACTTACTGGAGAGATCATCCTATCTGGATGCATCATGGCATGGTAGAGCAACTGCTTTTTTCAGGACTGCAAGAAACTACAATCAGCTGTGAACATGGCCCAGCCCATCACGCATACCAGCCTTACTCCACTGATTCCATCTGTACTTCCTGCTGCCTTGGGAAAGCAACATAATCAAAGACCCCTTCCATCCCGTTTATACTCTTCCATCCTCTTCTGCTGGGTGGAAGAAATGTACAAACAGATTCAATAACAGCTTCTTTTCTGCTTTAAGACCTCTCAAATGTTAATTCTGATCTCGGTTTCTGCACTTTCGCTGTGACTGTAACACTGCATTCTGCACTCTGTTCTGCTACCCCAATGCACTTTGTATGGTACATCTGCCTGTATAGCACATGCAAGGCAATACTTTTCATTTATCTTTATACATGTGACATCAATAAATCGAAGAAAGGTGAGGACTGCAGATAGTGAAGATCAGACTCCAAAACTGTGGTGCCGGAAAGGCCCACAGGTCAGGCAGCATCAGAGGTGCAAGACAGTCGATTTTCCTGCTCCTCAGGTGCTGCCTGACCCGCTGTGCTTCTCCATCAATAAATCAAACTCAACTGACTACTTCTGGGGGTAAAAGTGACCTGTATAATAAAGACGGATTGCAACTGACATGGAAGGGGACTAATATAGTGGAGAGATTTGCTAGAGCTGCTCGGGAGCATTTAACCTGTTTTTTTGGGGTGGAGGGGTGGTTCAACACGACGCCTAGGGAGATCATGAGGAAAGTGATCAGTCTGAGACTGGTACAGTTGGGGAAAAAATAAAGTTAAAGAGGGCAGGTAGGAACAAAGTAAAGAATGAGGTAGGGCTGATAAATTAAACGGCATTTATTTCAATGCAACAGGCCTAACAGGTAAGGCAGATGCACTCAGGGCATGGTTAGGAACATGGGACTGGGATATCATCGCAATTCTGGATTAGTGGTGCTGGAAGAGTACAGCAGTTCAGGCAGCATCCAAGGAGCTTTGAAATCAACGTTTCGGGCAAAAGCCCTTCATCAGGAATAAAGGCAGTGAGCCTGAAGCGTGGAGAGATAAGCAAGGGGAGGGTGGGGGTGGGGAGAGAGTAACATAGAATACAATGGGTGAGCGGGGGAGGGGATGAAAGTGATAGGTCAGGGAGGAGAGGGTAGAGTGGATAGGTGGAAAAGGAGATAGGCAGGTAGGACAAGTCCGGACAAGTCATGGGGACGATGCTGAGCTGGAAGTTTAGAACTAGGGTGAGGCGGGAGAAGGGGAAATGAGGAAACTGTTGAAGTCCACATTGCCCTGGGGTTGAAGTGTTCCGAAGCGGAAGATGAGGCGTTCTTCCTCCAGGTGGTGAGGGAGCTGCGGTGAAGGTGGCCCAGGACCTCCATGTCCTCAGCAGAGTGGGAGGGAGAGTTGAAATGTTGGGCCATGGGGCGGTGTGGCTGATTGGTGCGGGTGTCCCGGAGATGTTCCCTAAAGCGCTCTGCTAGGAGGCGCCCAGTCTCCCCAATGTAGAGGAGACCGCATCGGGAACAACGGATACAATAAATGATATTAGTGGATGTGCAAGTAAAACTTTGATGGATGTGGAAGGCTCCTTTAGGGCCTTGGATAGAAGTGAGGGAGGAGGTGTGGGCGCAGGTTTTACAGTTCCTGTGATGGCAGGGGAAAGTGCCAGGATGGGAGGGTGGGTTGTAGGGGGTCGTGGACCTGACCAGGTAGTCACGGAGAGAACGGTCTTTGCAGAAAGCGGAAATGGGTGGGGAGGGAAATATATTCCTGGTGGTGGGGTCTGTTTGGAGGTGGCGGAAATGTCGGCGGATGATTTGGTTTATGCGAAGGTTGGTAGGGTGGAAGGTGAGCACCAGGGGCGTTCTGTCCTTGTTACGGTTGGAGGGGTGGGGTCTGAGGTGCAGGATGTGGACGAGATGCATTGGAGGGCATCTTTAACCACGTGGGAAGGGAAAGTGCGGTCTCTAAAGGAGGCGGCCATCTGGTGTGTTCTGTGGTGGAACTGGTCCTCCTGGGAGCAGATCCGGCGGAGGCGGAGGAATTGGGAATACGGGATGGCTTTTTTGCAAGAGGCATCATTGTCTTCCAAGTGCTCTAATATTAAATCTTTTTTTAATGGTGGGGCATTTATTTCCTTCTCCCGATATTAAGCCAATTCACCGCATGAAATATTCGCCTTCTCTTTCTGAGGTGGCCAATGTTTGCAAGTTCTATGGGAATTTTCCTTTGATTTATCTAAGTGACCAGACTTGACAGGTGAGTTCAAACAAGCAAACACCATCTAAGTCTTGCACATTAAGTATGTCACCAGTCACCTCGGTCTCAATGACCATCAATAAGTGCTTCATTTTCCAGCAAGGGTCACTAAGCAGTGAACAGCAGCAAGGACATGTGCCAATTTGCCCACACCATCATAAACCAAACCACAGCATCGCACATGGTGCTAACCGGTGATCAGTTTACTGAGCCAAGCAATCAAGCTAGGGTCCCTCTGATAGCTATGTTACTAGCCTTCAAAGAACCATCAGGTTTCTGCAACCGAATGAAGAATGTTCTCAACTTCAAGCAAAGGAAAATCTATCCTAGCAATGTTATGTTGTAGGATAAAGAGGATGCTCTCCATTTGGGTGTAAACTATCAGAACATACTCATTTTCAGTTATAATGAGTGAATGACAATTTTTGAGTAGACACCCACATCAACGAAGTGAATTTAACCAATATAAATTAAAGCCAAATTTCAAAGTCAACTAAAAATCCCTAAGTGTATGTACTTCAGTGCAGGACAAAACATTGAGATCATGGAGAAGACAAACAAAAGTTCCACCTTAAATGTGAGTATATGCAACAATACACTCTGCTTAAGTCAACAGCATAGTTTGAAAGTTGATAATGGTATAAATAAGAAGTACTGAAGCAATAAGGACCACCATGAAGACTCTTCACTATCAAGGAAGACATTTACTTCAACATAGTAAATTGCACTGAGTGCTGCAATTTTGTTCATAAAGTTCCAGATATGAGGTTCTGTTTTTCTCATCAAATAACAAATCACAAGATAGTCCCCCACAGCACAAACTGCAGTCTAATTTCAAGTAATCCAACATCCACTTCAATTATTTAGTGCTGATACCTACTCATGATTACAAAATTTTCAGAAACTAGAAACACAGAAGACAGACTTGCATTTCTAAAACAGCTCCCATAACCTCAGGATGCTGCAAAACACATTGAAGTGTATAATGTAGGAAATGCAGCAGCCAATTTGTATACTGCCACCTTCCACCAACAGCAAGTGACTACATCATCTGTTTTTGTGATGTTATTAAAGGAGATGGTCAGAACACCGATATTTAGTTTGATTTTTTTATGCTTTGACACATCCAAGCTCAAAATTTAGTTTTATGTCAGATAGGCTGCAGTGCCACACAGTGGTGGAATTCAACTCTACTAATTTCTTGACCTCTGACCTTCAACAACAGAGATGAGTGGAGACAAATATTCACCAAAAGGAAATGGTCATCAATCTGTCCTTTAAGCTGTGGTTACGTTAAGGCTCAAAGACTTGAAAAACTGAAAAAATCCACGGATGCTGTAAATCTGCAAAAATAGAAGCTGCTGAAAAAGCTTAGCAGATCTGGCAGCATCTATGAAGAGAAATCAAAGTTAACGTTTTGGGTCCGGTGACTCTTCCTCAGAACTGAGGAAGGATCACTGGACCCGAAATATTAACTTTGATTCCTCTTCACAGATGCTGCCAAACCTGAGCTTTTCCAGCAACTTCTGCTTTTGCTTGCGACTTCAAAGCTCCTCCTGTCTAACCATCCAGAAATTTTACCTCTTCCAAAACTCTATTCCGAAAGATTTATCAAGCTGACAAAGTTACCCAGATAGCCAATACTTCGTCAATATTAACAATGTTTCTTCTCTCTAAACTCTCAAAACCATTACATTTTCACTCACTCACTGTTAATGGAAGAACATGCAGTCATAATAACACACGTTCCACTGAATGAACTTTAGCTTCAGTCTGTTTCCTGTTGTCTGACAGCTGTTTTTTTTTGGGGGGGGGGGGGGGGGGGGAGAGAAGAGAGAGATGATGACAGATGTGGAGAGAGCTCCCTTCGTCATTGAGTTTGCAGCTGAGCAGAGAAATCCCAATTTATGTTGTCTGCATTAATCAGCTGAGATTATTGTTCGCTATAGTTGAGTGGGAAAACAAGCCATTGTCATACAATGATACAGAAGTTAAATTTATCTAATTTATACATGAAATGTCTCAAATAATGCTGCGTTGAAGTATAAACAATGGCACTTATTTGTAAATTACAAAAGTATTCCTTCGGAAGATACCAGGATCACTTTTATCTGGAAGCTTTAGATTGACTTTCCCATAAAGCAAGGATTTTGATCAGAAATCTGAAATGAAATGAACATTTTTATGGTATCAACTTTTACTACATATTAATTGCTTTGCAGAATTAAGGTGACACATGAAATGTGACCAATGTCATTGCTCTCAGAGCAGAACGTCCTGTTATTCAGTGAACAGCACCACTGGCAATTTATTAATACAAAGAAATGTCTGGCATCTACTGCACAACTGCACTTCAAAACAAAACACCTGCATTTTCATTCTGCTTCATTTCACTTCAATCTGAATTTGCATAAATATTAAATCTGAACCCCAACATATTTTAATTGAAGTAGTAAGAAACTATCAAGTCAGAAAACACTGCTGTCTAAAAATAGTGCAATGACAACTGAAAAAAAAAGTCATTCAAATAATACTTGAAAATCCATTTAGCATTGCTGTTAACTGAGAAACAGTTCTGGAAATCAGTTTAGTAATTCAATAAAGGTAAATTGTGTAACTATTTAGTCAAGAAAATTTCATAAAAGCTTGAGTTCATGGGGCTTTGACCTATTAATCCATCAACACAAAGAGACTCAGGATGTGGCAAAAATGAACTTCCAGAATGCAATACATTCATAAGATAAATCTTTAGGAGCAGAGTTTTGTTTATTTGGTTGGAGTGTACCAATCAACGACTACACAGGAATAAGGAGGGTGCAACTGATGAAACTAGGTTGTACAGAGTTTTGTGAATGCTCAGTCTATAAGTCATTTAACAAACTAATCTAGAAATTGCTATGACCATTTTGAACATATTTGGATCTTGAGGGTGGACAGTGAAATTTCTGTGTAACGATAAAACAAAGTAAAAACACACTAAAGGATTAATACATGACAGAGCATTTAAGGGCTGTGAAGTCAAATACTTTATTCATTTTTTTTATTCTTCTGCCTTTATATTCTATGTTTTGGTTTATATTTCAGTGCTTTCACCACATTTTGTAACAAAATACAGGTGACAATAAATAAATCAAAATCAAACTCGCCAGAAAAAAAGTGTAAACTTACACAAAATAAACAATTACTTGTGCAATTTAATTGTTCTGAAGACTGAGTACTAGACCAAGTACTTTGTGGTGGCTACTTAGCAGAATTAGTAGGCTCATATTCAACTACATGAGCATCCACCCAAACATTTGAGTGAATCTGATCAGCAGTACTCTACTGGAAACATTTCAAAACATTACATGCATAGAATTACTTACTATAAAACTCAGGTAATATTTCCCCCAATGCAGGACCATGTACATTTCAATGTCATTGGCCCTTCCCTCCCATGAAAATAAACACCTACTTCATCACAAATTGCATTAATGGGGAATTCCCCTTAATATCCAGGCAAAATATATCCCTCTAGCAAAATCATTAAATCAAATTGTCTAGCTATCATGTTCTGGTGCACAAATGGCTGTCATGTTTACAAAATTACAACAAAGGCTACATTTCAAAAGCCCTTCATCGATATTGCTGGCTGAGTCAATATTAACAGGCCATCCCTTATTACTCTGACAAGTTGGTTGCCTTTTCACTCATTTTGGAGAGATTCTACAGTTTATTCTTGATGCATTTGAAGTGGCCAAGCATATCCCTCAAAAAGAGTTAAGAGATAAGCTATAAAGACAGGTTGCATAGCTTCAAAAATAAAATCTTTCAACACTAATAATGATAGATTTTGATGTTAAACGTTAGAGAATCAAGTGAATAATGAGGATACATGGCTTAACTGGAAGGGTCAGTTGGCTCTAGGGGATGAACAGCCAATTCCTATTCAGTTGGACCTAGAACGCAGCCATTAGGTCAGTTATACCTGGGCTTCTGTTTTTAATTAATTCCACTTCCCTAATTTTCCCGAAACCCTGAAAATATTTCCTTTTAAAGTTTTACATAGTTCCAAGTCCAGCACATTGGTATTGGACTCTAGATAATGTTTCTTTTTGTAAAACGACATGAGTAAAATTGGATCACAGGTTCAAGCATGATCCTTGTGTCCCAATAAAAGGTAAAGATTCTGCAATTATTGCCTTTAATTCAGACACTAAGAATTGCCATTTAGGTGAAAGGTAGCAGTAGGTTGGCAGTACCTGTTAAATTGCTCCAAAAGCATGACTGGCCTCTAACGGAATGAAAGTAAAAGAGCAAATTAAGAAAAAAAACAAAAGGTTGTTATATGAACTCAATCAATCAATCACATTCTTTAATAATTCTATACAACAACAACTGGAATAAGAACTTATGCAAATTTACAATTCACGTTCAGAATTTAGTAGCAACTCTGAAAATGGCAGTACTCTTAATCAATATTAGTGACAGCAAGAATGTGACCAACTCCTAAATGATTATGAATTCATAATCCTATAGGAGTTTGCTCTGTCACTGAAGCACTTTATTTTGAAGGTATGATAAATGTAATTCAGCACAGTACTTCTGCAGGCTTAATTGAGAGTTCAATTATTTAAAAATAAGCCATATCTCCAAATAGTAGCTCCTACTCCTCCCAAAAAGCAAACAAGCAAGCAATATGTGCAGTACTGGTATTTACTCGATGCTTTAGTAAAAAGTCAAAGAAGTATTTCATGGTTCAAACTACATTTTGAATATCTAAAGTAGTACTGTGCATGGAATGTAATTTGGTTTGGTTGACAAGGCTGAACTACTATCAGTCACTGGTGGTGATAAGATTAATCTAAAAGGATGAATAAAGAGGAACACAACAAAATCTTGCAGTTATATATAAGCATATTACGACATTCAGATCCTATTGCAAGTGAAATTTTGCTATCCCGTATTAATACAAATAAGCAAATGAGTCTATTAACAGGAAAAAAGTACATCCCACCCCTGTGCAAGTGACTTGCTAATCTCAATGGAGTTGAGAAGAAAGAGCGGTGATCTGATCAAAATAATATTTTCTGAAGCAGCTTAATAAAATAGATACAGAGAGGATAGTCCCCTTCCTGAGGAATCTAGGAGAAAGAATCACAGTTTCAAAGTAAAGAATCCCCATTTAAAATGAAGATAAGAGATTGCTTCTCTAAGAGGGTCTTTAACCTTTAGAATTTTCTATACCAGAAAACAGTGACAATCGTATCATTAAATTTAAAGCCGGGTTAGACACACTTCTAACTGTTCTACCATACTGGGAAGTGATGTGTATGGACAGGCAGGAAATTGAAGCTACGGCTATTATCAAATCAGCCTTGACCTTTTTTGAATGGCAAAACAGGCTCAAGGAGCTAAATAATCTACTCCATCTTGTATATCCTTTGATAGGTTATGTTCATGCACTGGTTATCTTTCAGTCAAAATATGGCATGTTCACTGCCCTCAAAATCTTTTATGTAAAACTACAACTCAACAAGATAACTAGAAAGCAGAAATTACTGAAGAAATTTGCACAGGGCAAACCTATGGATGATGGCTTCTTCACTCACTGGCAATCAGCTACTTTTATCTGCTTCAAACTTAGCAAAACGGGACACTAGCAATAGAATCACAAGTTACAAAATACAGCACAAATTGCACTTACAACCTTTCCCTAAAATAGGACCTTGAAGAAGTCACTTTTGTTGATCACTGACTTACAAATGTCAGGAACCAACTCTACAAAAGAAAAAATTGTAAACAAAAATATGCAATATACTGTGGAAGGCAGATTTGAAAAGCGTGACAATTCTTGCACCAGAGTAATCTGTTGATTCCTTATGAGATAGTCTGACTATGCAGGTGCATTTAAATATTCAATTTTTGCAAAATTCTACTGAGGCCATTAGAGAAGAACATTTAAAAAAATGTATATTTCCAAGTAGGCTGGCTGATAGTTAATTAATGCATTGCAGCAAAGATTAGTGCATTTTAAACCAGCTGAGAGCATTCCTAATCCCATTGGTAGCACAGCTGGCAAAGCACAAAATAGATGCATTTCTGCCAAAAATTAGACATCACGGTAAGAGATAACTAGCAGCCTTTTGCGTAACAGCATATTAACTAGGGTCTGGAGCAACAGCTGCCGACAACATTTGCCTGTAAAACAAGGATTTAAATAAAAGATATGGGAAAAAGATGTACTTCCCATCCTTCCTTAATTCAATTATGAAAGGAGCTAGTACTTCCAAGGGTGATGCGCATGTGCAATTTTGCAGATGTTCAATTGCCTCGATGTGTGTCATCACAATCTTGCTATGAAAGGGCAAAGAGGTGAAAAATGAACTTTATCCAAACTTCCAATACTCAACTAAGGATTATTGGCCTTTATTTTGCCCTTTGGAAGTGCTTAACACAAGGTACAGAAACTTGCTTCTCTACTGAAGACGTGCATGCCAACTACAAACAACCTCTCTTCACAAGCTGCAATACTCTCTTGCTCAGGATCCAACAATTGTATAATTACCACAAAATTTTAAGTGTTGAATGAGGCCGTTCAACACATCATGCCCACATTGGCTCTCTTAAGGTAGGTCATGATTTAGGTGACACTGTCCTGCCTTTTCTTTATAAGCCTGAACATTTAAGGATAAATAATCAGCTCTTAAATGTCCCAACTAAATCTGCCTCCAGCAACCTATAAGCATTTCTTTCGACAGCCATAATATGTGAAAGTTTTCTTCTCCAACATATTTACTTATTTCCAATTACCTTCTCCCTGTCCCTTCTCATTCCTCATCATTTTAGGAAATGGAACAGTTTCTCCTTATCTGTCTGTTCCTCATGATGTTGAAATCTTCTTTCAAATCTGCTTGAAACCTTTTCTTCTCCCAAGGAAAACAGTCCCAAATTCTCTGACTTATCTGGAAGACTGAAGTTTCTCATCCCTAAATAATTCCCATAAGCCTTTTTCTGCATACCCTCCAACGCATTCACTTCTTTCCTAAAGTGTGGTGCCCATAACTGCTCACAGTTCTAATACAATTTAAGCATTAACTTTATGCTTCTGTATGCTATGTCTCTATCAATAAAGCTCTAGATACTAAGTATTATTAACTGCACACACTACCTGTCCTTTAATCACCGAGAGTGACTTGTACCACGACTACTGTTTCCTGTATCTCAGCAAATTTTGTTTATCCCATGAGCTACAATTTTTCTTAAGTCTATTGGATGCATGGTATTGAACATCTTTTCAAAGTTCATGTACTCTATATCAACAGCATGACTCTAATCAACTCTTAGGTCTGCAAAAATTTCAAAGTAGTTAAGCTCCACTTTCCTTATGAAATCAGTGCTGGTGCTTCCTAATTAATCCATATTTTCCATACGGCTATTAATGCTACCCAAGTAGTTGCATCAACAAGTTTCCCCACCACTGAAGTTAAGCTGACGTATCTGTAATTACAGGACCTATCTTTAAAACTTACAAACAAGGGTGTTGTATTTGCACAATTTGAATCCTCTGACGCAATAGAGTCCAGGGAAGATTGGAAGATTCCCCTTATAAGCTAGTGACTAATTCCTCTGCTTCTCCGTTGCCCTTCTGAATCTTTTACTTTTAGCATGGGACTCAATTATATCTCCTACCTAACAATATTTTCTTTTATTCATTCAGGGGATGAGGGCTTCACTGGCCAGCATTTGCTTGCTCATCCTTAATATCCCTCTCACATTGCTGAAAGTCTGGAGTTGCATGTAGGCTAAACCAGGTAAGGATGGCAGTTCTCCTCCCTAAAGGACATCAGTGAACCAAATGGGTTTTTCCCAACAATCGATGATGGTTTCATGATCATTAGAATCTTAATTCCAGATTCACTTTGAGTTCAAATTTCACGATCTGCCGAAGTGGGATTCAAACCCAGATTTCCAGAACATTACATGGGTTTCTGGATTAAATAGTTTAGTGACAATACCACTAAGTCGGTCTTCCCACAACCACACTTTTATCATAATGGCTGTATTTTTGAGAATATTGCTCAACTGTGCCCAAACTAAACTAGCCCTTCCTCGAAGGTAGTCCATTGTTCAGCTAGTTTTTTTTCCACAAAAGTCTTTTGAGTTTATCCTGCCCAACTCCATTCATGCTCATTGAAGTCAGCTCTCCACCAGTTAATTCTTACTTTCGATTGTCCTTTTCCATCATCATCCTAAACCTATGATTCAAAGATAACCATTCCCTAACTGCTCTCCCACTAACACTACCTATTTGTCAAACTCATTCCCGAGTATTAGGTTGAGCAGTACCTCCACTCTTATTGGAACGGGACATGTACTATAGAAAATTCTCCTGGACACAATCTAGGAAACTTGTCCCTCACTGCTCTTTATGCTATCACTATGCCAGAACATATTTGGGAAAAGTCCGCCATTGCAAATACTCTACAACATATGCACATGTGTAAACTCCTTGCAAATTTGCTCCTCTACATTTTTCCTACTATAGATCGGTAATACACCAACAATTTAATTGCACCCTTTTTTGTTCTTAGTTCTTGTCAAAACAACTATTTCCTTGAACCCTCTGGGACTTCCTCTCCCAGTAGCACTGCAATGCTTTCCTTAACCAATATTGCCATCCCTCTTTTTGTTTAAAAACCTTTGCTATCTTGAAGATCTTGTAACTAGCAATATTTAAAATGCAGTTTGGCCATTTCTCAAGCCATTCCTCTAACTCACCAATCTTATTGACTGTACTCTGTACATTCAAATACATAGCGTAACTGTGTTTTAAATTCCATTTTTTCTTTCAAAACCAAAATTTCAAGGTTATGGAGATTCTAACCCTTTCTACACATGCACCTGTCCAGGTCTACTACTCCTCATCTGCCACAGGATGTCATTCCATTTGGCAAAGCTGCCCTGCCATATCTCGATTTTAAATTTTGTTATAGAGTCATACAACACAGAAACAGACCTTGAGGTCCAACCAGTCCATGACAACAATCTCAAACTAAACGAGTCTAACCTGCCTGCTCCTGGCCCATATCCCTCCAAACCGTTCCTATTCATGGACTCATCCAAATGTCTTTTAAACATTGTAAATGTACTCACATCCACCACTTCCTCAGGAAGTTTATTTCACAAACACCCATTAAAAAAAAATGCCCCTCATGTTTTTAAAATCTCTCTTCTCACCTTAAAATATGACCCAAATCTTGAAATCCCCCATCCTAGGGAAAAGGCAACTACCATTAACCTTACCTGTACACCTCATGATTTTATCAACTTCTATCAGGTCACCTCGTAACCTTCTACGCTTCAGTGAAAAGAGTTCCAAACTTCCTTTGTATGCAAACCTTCCATACCCAGCAACATCTTAGTAAATCTCTTCTGAACCCTCTCCAGCTTAACAATCTCCTTCCTATAACTGGCCGACCAGAACTGGACATAGTATTCCAAAAGAGGCCTCACCAATGTACTGTGCATGCCTTCCCAACTCCTATACTCAAAGGACTGAGCAATGAGGCAAGTGTATTAAATGCCTTTATAGCCATCCTGTCCATATGTGATGCAAACTTCAAAGAATTAAAGCAGGTATCAAGTCACACCCCTTGAGAAATAAAGGTAGAAATATACTGGGATGACAACCTGAGACCAACAATCAAAAGAGCTGAAGACTATAAATTTGGAGCCCTGAGACTGCAGCACTGGTCGTTAACCCTTTCATTGCCTGGCCAGCATGACTTGGACTTAATTCACTGATCACACTTCAGAAGGTAAGCATTGCTTTTTAGGGGAAATAGATCATAGTACTTTAGATGATGAGATAGGTACTTACACTTTGTCAAATAAAGTCTGATATTGATTGAACCCTCTCCCCTCCCCTCTACCCCCTCACCTCCAATCACCTTTATCCCTCCCCTCCACCTTTCATTTTTTTTATTTTAATCTTATTTTTGTGCTAGGCTTTAAAAATGTATGCTTTCAAACTTTGCTGAATTTGACAGCCTCCAGGAGCAGCTGTTCATAAAAGTAATTTTTCCTCACTGAGAAAAACTTCTCAATCCATCTGTTTTATCTCTCTCCATTATGTCAATAATTCTCAGATCAATTCCTTTGAACTTTCCACTCAATAAGCTACAAATACATATTACATATTCTGATTATACTTACCAAATGCTCACTCTCGAACACACTCTAACTAACCTGCTTAATGAACTCAAAAGACTATTTTATTCAGCCTTTGTGTTTCCAAACAAAAATCTTCAGGGCTTTAAACAAGGCTCGACCTTATCAAACCATTTTCCAATATGTTTGATCTTCCTTTTGGGTTTTCAACATTGATATATCCCGCAATCAGTGCTTTTTTTTCTGTAAATAAAGGGTGTTTTGTTTGGTTTACATGGGCTCCTTCGTTATTCTCGGTAATTTATTTGATATGTAGTCATATAGTAACAACATCTTCCATATATGAGGTAACATTCAACTTTTCAAGACTTCTGCTTACCACCCTTCATTCAATACTGCCTTCCCACCATGCAACCACTCCAATCCAACCACCCCCATATGCTTCAAAAATAAAAGCCTGATGGTTTAAAGAGAATTTACCAATGAGTAGCTGAGTCATACACACCAAGATCAGTTAAGTTAACCGCTTGCAGAAAAAATAACATATCAATTGCTCACATTGGGTGACTGTACTAACTCCACACAGACGTTCTTCTAGTGTCTGCGTGGTTTTCCTCCGGGTGCTATAGTTTCCTCCCGGGGGCTGAGGATGTGCAGGTTGGCTGGACTGGCCATGCTGGGTTGCCTGTGGTGTTTGGGGATGTGCAGGCTGGGTGGATTGGCCAGGAGGAATGCAGGATTACAGGGATAGGGAAGGCAGGTGGGTGTGGGTGGGGTGCTGTTTGGAGGGTTGGTGTGGACGTGGAGGGCGGGGTGGCCTGCTTCCACACTACCCCAGGGAAAAGACCTTGTCTATTTGCCCTATTCATGTCCCTCAATCTTATAAACCTCTAAGGCCACCCCTCAGTCTCTGACACTCCACGGAAACCAGCACCAGCCTATTCAACCTCTCCCTATAGCTCAAATCCTCCAACCCTGGCAACATCCTTGTAAATCTTTTCTGAACCTTTTCAAGTTTCACAACATCTTTCCGATAGGAAGGAGACCAGAATTGCATGTAATATCCCAACAGTGGCCTAACCAATGTTCTGTACAACCGCAACATGACCTCCCAACTTCTAATACAGAAACAGAGGGCTTTTTTTGGGGGGTGGGGTGGGGGGAGGAAGCTATAAAAGAGACCTAAGGGGCAACATTTTCACGCACATGGTGGTACATGTGTGGAATGAACTGCCAAAGGAAGTGGTGGAGGCAGGTACAATTGCAACATTTAAAAGGCATCTGGATTGGTATATGAATAGGAAGGGTTTGGAAGAACATGGGCCGGGTGCTGGCAAGTGGGACTAGATTGGGTTGGGATATCTGGTCGGCATAGACAAGTTAGACCAAAAGGTCTGTTTTCACGCTGTACATCTCAATGACTCTTTCTCCAGACATTCGAACAAGGAACAAACAGCAGGCCCTTTGAGCCTGCTCCACCATTCAATAAGATCATGGCTAATAGGATTTTAACCTCAGCTCTACATTCCTAAATCTCCCCAATAATCTTTCACCCCTTTGGTAATCAAGCAGCTATCCACAACTATTTTGAAACTATTTAGATATTTTGTATCCATGTCTTTCCAGAAAGGGAATTCCAAAGACTCCTAATCTTCAGAAAATCATTTTCCTCATTGGTCTTAAGAGGTAACCACTTACTTTTAAACGATGACATACACATGAATGGTTCACTCTTGAACCCAATACGCTTATCCAACAAAGGTTATTAGGAGTAGTCAACCTCTGGCCCAAAGACTAAATGCTAGCTTTTATTCTGTCAATTAGATTAATTAGATTCCCTACAGTGTGGAATCAGGCCATTTGGCCCATCAAGTCCACACTGACCCTCCGAAAAGTAACCCACCCAGATCCATTGCCCTGCCTTATTAACCTACATTTACCCTGACTAATGCACCTAACACTATGGGCAATTTAGCATGGCCAATTCACCTGACTTGCACATCTTTGGATTGAAGGGGGAAAACTGGAGCACCTGGAGGAAACCCATGCAGACAGACACCCCAGGCGGTAATCGAACCCTGGTCCCTAGCACTGTGAGGGAGCAATGCTAACCACTGAGCCATCGTGGTTCCATCTTTGTGGTTATGCTTCCTCCAAACCAAGCCTGCTAATGCAAAGAGTACTAGTGCTTCTCTTGAAGGATAAAGCCCAAATCAGAATCCAAAGCCTGTTAGTATCAGTAACATATGAAACAAAAATTAAAAGACAGAAACAAAGGCTACATTTTGCCTCTCAAGCTTCGTGGGGTTTAAGCAGAGATATCAAATGGCAGGTCTGAACAGTTTTAGAGCAGAGGACATCCAACTCAGACATCCCCAACTCTATTAGCTGATAGTCTTTTAATTTCAAAAAGGTTCCAGGATAGACCTCAGCTAAGAGTCCTTAACTGGTAAAGTGAAGTATTACAATGATATTCTAAACACTTTTCCTTACCAATTTGTAATTCAAAGCATAGGGATTTCCAGTTGAAAGCAGATTTAGAGAACCACTTATCAATCATCGTGTGCAGTTGTCATTTTTGCCCCTACCTTTCATTTGCCTATAAACATTGCAGAGTGAATGATACACAAACGTTTATTTATCAAACATATTTAGAAAACAGAATGGCAGAACTGGACACTGCATCAGCTGTTTTATATTGGTATTTAAAGCTGAGCATGCACTAACTTATTTACTGGCAATGATAGTAATCCTCTAGACTGTATCAATTTGCTACTTTTAACATGAGAAAACTGTTGAAAAAGTTGATCCCACTCCCTATTTCCTGCAAAACTTTCCCACACAAGTTTTAAATCCACTTTGAAATTTACTGTTGAATTCACTCTCACAAGCATCAGCAGGATATTCTCGATCATATCTTTCTGCTAAACAGTTACTTCCAAGTCACCTCTGATTCATTTGCTAATTATCTTAAATCCTCACTCTTCTTATTCAAATCTTCTGCCAGTGGATACAGTTTTCCTTTTTTATTCTATCAAAACCCATTATAATTCATGAATCGCCTGACATAATTGAAAACTTACATCCAGGTACTTTCCTAGTAAATTTTATATACCTCTGCGGGCTTAGCATTTATCTGAAAGACAAGGGGATCAGTGTTAGATGCAATATTCCATTTTTGATTTTGTACTTAATGCCTGCACTTACAAAGCTGAAAGTCTTTTTGGTAGCCTTCTCAACTTGTTCTGCCATCTGCATATACCCCACAATTTTGCTGTTCCAGCATGCCCTTTTAAGTACAACAGTATTCCATTTTACCAGTCTGACTATACCTTGAAGTCTCCTCTATTTCACATCCAAGTTTCTGGTCATCTGTAACCTTTGAAATTATGCCCCAAATATTAAATCTATACTGTATATGAGTGGGCCCAATCATTTGCCCAATAAACCTGTTATACTTGTGCAGTAAAATTAAAGCTATCACCAGCAACTTTTTAAGTCCATGTACAGATTAACTGCACAACCCTCATCTGTTCACTCAACTCAAAAAGATCATTTTGTTCAAAGCACTGCTAAATCCCTGACTTACATGCACATTATATATTCTTGTGTCAGGAAGAAGTTAAATGTTGATAAATATGGATCAGACACCAAATAAAAAATAGATATAATCAATTCACACTACTAAAGTTCATCTTACAGTGATGCATTCAAATGTCTTAGGATGAGTACAACCAAAAAATATTTAAGACCCATAATGGGCTTATGGGTATTGATATTAGTACAAAACAGAAACGGTCCAAGTAAATTATCTAGATTGTACAAGCTGCTGCCACTATGCATCTGTTTTGCAGGAGCTACATTCATCTAGGCAAATGATGAGTATTCCATCATATTTCCATGATTTGGAGGTGTTGGACAGGGGTGTACAAAGTTAAAAATCAGACAACATCAGGTTATAGTCCAACAGGTTTATTTGGAATCACCAACTCTTGGAGAGCTGCTCCTTCATCAGGTGGTTGTGGAGTATAAGATTGTAAGACAGAATTTATAGCAAAAGTTTACAGTGTGATGTAACAAATTATATATTGAAAAAGACCTGGATTGTTTGTTAAGTGTCTCATCTTTTAGAATGACCATGTTGGTTTCAGTTCTTTCATATGTACAATCCAAAATTTTTAAAAATAATTACATTCTCAAGTGAACTATAATTGGTGTAACGTCGGCCTAGACAATGCATTACCTGAGTGGGTGTGCGCACGTCCGTGAGTGCAATGGGGTATAAAGTCTGCATGAGCACGTGTGCGTCCTAGAGTGTGCGCTTGTGTAGTACATGGGATCACCTGTTGTGTGACATGAACCCAAGGTCCCAGTTGAGGCCATCTCCACGGGTACCGAACTTGGCTATCAGCCTCTGCTCGGCCACTTTGCACTGCTGCCTGTCCCGAAGTCCACATTGGAGGATGGTCACCCGAATGTCTGAGGTCGAATGTCCCAGACCGCTGAAGTGTTCTCTGACTGGGAGGGAGCACTCCTGTCTGTTGATTGTTGTGCGGTGTCCATTCATCCGTTGGCGAGACAGAGCAGAGGCTACAGCAATGTACCGTACCTCAGGGCATTCTTGCCTGCAGCATATGAGATAGACAACACTAGCCGCTTCATGAGTACCTGCCACATACAACTTTTGTCTATTTATCTTACCCATGACCCTTATCATTTTGTAAACCTCTAGACGGTCACCCCTCAGCCTCCAACGCTCCAGGGAAAACAGCCCCAGCCTATTCAACCTCTCTCTATACCTCAAATCCTCCAACCCTGGCAACATCCTTGTAAATCTTTTCTGAACCCTTCCAAGTTTCACAACTTCCTTCCAATAGGAAGGAGACCAGAACTGCATGCAATATTCCAACAGGGGCCAAACTAATGTCCTGTACAGCCACAACATGACCTCCCAACTCCTGTACTCAATACTCTGACCAATAAAGGAAAGCATACCAAGCTCCTTCTTTACTATCCTACTTGCGACTCTACTTTCAAGGAGCTATGAATCTGCACTCCAAGGTCTCTTTGTTCAGCAACACTCCTGAGGACCTTAAGTGTATAAGTCCTGCTAAGATTTACTTTCCAAAAAGGAAGAACCTCCACCTGCCACTTCTCAGCCCATTGGCCCATCTGATCAAGATGCCATTGTAATCTGAGGTAACCTTCTTCACTGTCCACTACACCTTCAATTTTGGTGTCATCTGCAAACTTACTAACTATACCTCTCAAGCTCACATCCAAATCATTTATATAAATGACAAATAGTAGTGGACCCAGCACTGATCCTTGTGGCACTCCACTAGTCACAGGCCTCCAGTCTGAAAAACAACCCTCCACCACCATCCTCTGTCTTTTACCTTTGAATCAGTTCTGTATTCAAAAGGCTAGTTCTCCCTGTATTCCATGATATCTAACCTTACTAACCAGTCTCCCATGGGAAACCTTGTCGAATACCTTACTGAAGTCCACGTCATTGAAGATCACGTCACCACTCTGCCCTCAATCTTCTTTGTTACTCCTTCAAAAAACTCAACCAAGTTGCAAACTACCAGATTTGAAGCAAAGCACACTTTATTCATACACCATTGTTAAAATACAACCAAAGAAAGTAGAAATTTGACTACCTTAACTCCACTGGAAAACCTAAGAGTAATAGATTATTTTATGTCTAAATAGTCACTGCCCAATATAGTAAGTAACATCCTATAAAATATATGCTTGGCAAAAGTAAGTTTAGAAAACTAGATGGTCCCACATGCAACTCCCACAGCAAGAGAACCCCCAGCCGTAACCGAAAGGGGATGAAATAGTTTCTATTTTAAAACACAACTAGTAACTACTACTGAAAAGAAAAATCTTGGTACTGTGGGAGTTTGACCCCACCCATTCAGGCTGCTTCTATTGTTCCAACTTTAAATAAAGGCCTCATAAAACATTTACTTCAGTGGCTCTGTGCAGACTGCTCAGCATGTCTGCCTTAAAATCTCTCTTCAAAGAAAAAGGTCAAAATACACCTCAAAGCCATAGTATCATTACAGGAAGATGGTTAGACTCCCAATGGAAAAGGTTATTGTATGGCACTAATGTGGCACAAATGCTACTTATCACTTATCAACACAAACTGAGATATTGTCCAAGTCTTGTAATGGACACTGGCCACTTCAGTAACTAAGCAGTTACAAATGATGCGGCACATTCCACAATAAGCGCACGTCCCCACTTTTGACCTGACGACTGAGGCAACGTCATTGGCAAAGCAGCTAAAGATGGTTGGGCCAAAGACACTATCCTGAAGAATTCCTGCAATGATGCCTGGGACTTTTTGGGGCTCCAGCAACAATAACTATCTTCCTTTGTACTATGACTTAAGCGACTGCAGAGCTTTCATCAATTCCCATTGATTCTAGCTATGTTTGAGTTCCTTGATGGCACACTCAGTCAAATACAGCCTTGCTTTTCTCGGTCTCCTTTGCCCATGATTTGGCAAGGCTGTAATGAGGTCAGGAGCGCAGTGGCCCTGACATGACACAAAGTGAGAGTCAGCGAACAAGCTCTTGCTGAGCAAGCACTGATTGTTAGCACTATTGATGACATATTCCATAACTTTGTTAAAAATCAAGAGGCTGACAGAGCAGTATTAAGCCAAAATGTATTTGCCCTGGCTTTTATTGACAGGACATAGCTGAGCGATCTTCCAAATTGCTGAGGCGATTTCATTGCTGTATTGGATTTAGATTTCAGTACCGTTGCCACAAGGTTGTCAGGATCCTTAGCCTTTGCAGTGATCTTAGTCAAGGGGCAAATGTTGATCAGGATACTTGAGCATGGTCCCTACATGCCACCCAACGAGGCTAAGGTTAGTTTAATGCCTTAATCAAAAGACTTCACCTTCACTGGCACAGTACCCCTTTTAATCTTCACCAGAATATTAACCAAGATCTCCATACCTTGTCTTTAAAGTGGGACAATCACAAGCTAATGAAATTAAAAATGACTGATGTCTACTGAATCGCAGCTAAAATCAACCCCATGAGGTTTAGACTACAAATATTCATTTCAATCAGGACCCTTACAGCCAGAGATGAAATGATCAGTCCAGGCTAGTTAATGGGCACCAGGGTCCCAGGTTCGATTCCAGCCTTAGGCGACTGTCTGTGTGGAGTTTGCACATTCTCCCTGTGTCTGCATGAGTTTCCTCCGGGTGCTCTGGTTTCCTCCCACAGTCAGTTCCCAGCCTTGATCCCCTTGCAGACATGTATCTGTAATACCCACAATACTGTGCAAGTCAGGTGATGAATTGCCATGCTAAGTTGCCCATAATGTTAAGTGGATTAGTCAGAGAGAAATGAGTCTAGGTGGTTTACTCTTCGGAGGGTCAGTGTGGACTGGTTGGATGGATACATGAATAGGAAGGGTTTAGAGGGCCAAACGCTGGTAAATGGGACTAGATTAACTTAGGATATCTGGTCGGCATTGATGAGTTGAACTGAAGGATCTGTTTCTGTACTGTGTGACTCTATGACTGGAGGGCAGCTAATGTGGTATCATTATGCATGAAGATTGGTATGGATAAACCAGGAAACTGCATGCTTTATGGTTCCTCAACTTCTCCTGTACAGATTCTACACCTTCCAACTCTATCACTTCTTGCTGTTGATTTAATTTCTTACTAACAAGGCAACCATGCACCCTCTACCTATCCTTTTGATAGGATATATATCCATGGATGTTCAGTTCCCAGCCTTGATACCCTTGCAGACATGTATCTGTAATACCCACAATACTGCACCTGCCAATTTCAATCTATGCTACAAGCTCATTTGTTTTGTTTCATATACTGCATGCATTTAATCAGAACATCCTTAATTCTGCACTACCCGCCCCCTTGTCCCTGAAGTTAAATTTCTAACCCCTTCCGTAGCCTGTCCGAGTATTTGTTCTGGAAACTTCAATCTCTGCTGAGTCCTCCCCTGCTTTAACTTTTTCTATAATCTTCTACACAACTGAACCCAGCCCCCAACCATTGAGCTCAAAGTCCTATCCACAGCCCTAGTTCTGCAACTTGCAAGGACTCTGGTGCCAGCATGATTCAGGTGGAGTGCATCCTATTGGAAAAGCTCCCTCCTTCCCCAATACTAACTTCAATGTCCTGTGAATTTGAACCCATTACTCCCACACCAATCTGAGTCCTGGTTTACCTTTTTAATCTTTTTGACAGTGCGCTGATTTGTTTGTGGCTCAGGTAGTAATCCAGAGATTACCACCTTTTTGGCTGATTTTCAATTTAGGGCCTAGCCGCTGATATTCCCTTAACAGAACCTCTTTCGACCTATATTGATGGCACCTACATCGACCATGAAAATTGGATCTTTCCCCTTCCACTCCAAATTATTCTGCAACCCAGATGTTCTATCCTGAACCCAGTCACCAGACAGGCAACACAACCTTTGGGACTCTTGATCCTAACCACAGAACAGTGTCTATTCCCCGATCATTCTATTCTTCATTACAACTACATTTCTTTCTCCCCCCTCTCTTGAAAGGCTCCCTGTACCACAGGGTTATGGTCAGTTTGCTCATCCTGCTATAGCCCATATGTTCATATACACAAGGTGCAAGAATCTCAAACCTGTTAGACAAGTTCACGGTGGGCAGCACGATGGCACAGTGGTTAGCACTGCTGCCTAACAGCGCCAGAGACCCAGGTTATATTCCTGCCTCAGGCGACTGACTGTGTGAAGTTTACACATTCTCCCAGTGTCTGCGTGGATTTCCTCCGGGTGCTCCGGTTTCCTCCCACAGTCCAAAAATGTGCAGGTTAGGTGAACTGGCCATGCTAAATTGCCCGTAGTGTTAGGTGTAGGGGAATGGGTCTGGGTGGGTTGCGCTTCGGCGGGTTGGTGTGGACTTGTTGGGCCAAATCTAGTAACCTAATCTAAAGATTAAAATTCCTTCAGTACCACCTCCTGGACCCCTCTATCTGCCTCACTAGTAGTCACACACTCCTGCCCTTGACTACTAATCACATTTAAGTTAGTTAATACAAGGGATTTGATTGCATCCTGAAACACTGTTTCTGGGTAATTCTTTCCCCTTCTAATGTGTTGCAATGTCTGAAGCTCAGTCTACAGCCCATCAACTCAGTTCCTCAACCAACCAATATTTGCTACAGATATGGTCATGATAAACCACAATAGGGTCCACCAGCTCCCACACTGTGCCATTACAACTCATCACTGGCCCGGAATTGCTATTTTAATGACTGAGCTCTTAATTTGATTTTTAAAATTTTCGCACTTTTTTTTAAGTTTGTAGCCTGTAAAATTTTCTACTATTGACCTTCAATCTGAAAGTAACTTATCTAAGATAGTCAAATTGGCAGCTATCAATGAACTTACTGTTTACCTGTGATGTCACTCTTTTGCACTGGGCCCCTGATCCTGGCTTCAACTTGTCCTGTGAAAAGACCTTACAAACTGAGGGCCAAAAAATCTCAAGCAAAATGCGGCTCTTCCCCTCTGCACCAAATTCCCCGAACTGTATACTGAGCTGTGAATCACGCTGGGATGGTATCTTTCTTTCCTGACCATGCAAAGCTTGTTGCTTACTAACAAATTTGATTGAAGTTTTCAATGAGATGACTAGGTGTGCAGATAAGGGTGGTGCATTTGATGCAGTCTGCATGAACTTTAGTAAGACTTTTGACAAGGGCTCACATGGCAAACTAGTTAAAAAGCTATAAGCCCAAGTGATCCAAAGTAAATTGGTTCCAAAATTATCTTAATGGTAGGAAGCATAAGGCAATCGTCAAGACTTGTGTTTATGACAAGAAGCCTGTAAATATTCCTACTATTTACCTTCAATCTAAAAGTAATCTATAGTCAAATTGGTAGCTATCACCAATGAAATTACAGTTTGCCGGTGATGTCACTTTTGTGCTGGGCCCCTAATTCTGGGCTTCAATTTATCTTGTAAAAGGACAGGGGATTAATGCACGAGTTGGTACTGAGTCCCTTGCTGGTTGTAGGCATATTAATGATCTAAACATGAATGTATGAAGTATGACCAATTGTTAGATAACAAAAAGTGGTGGTATGGTAAACAGTGAAGAAGAAAGTCTTAGACTACAGGGCTAGCCAGAACACTGATAAATGGAATTTCATTCCGAAAAGAATGAGGTCATGTACTTTGGGAAGACTAATAGGCAAGGATCCTAGGACGTACAGAGGATTAGAGTGCCTTGATCCATGAAGGCAATAGGACAGGTACATAAAGTGATTAAGGCGGCATACAGGATAATTACCTTTATGATACAAAAGCATGCAGGCTTTGATAGAGCTGTATAAACATCAGTTATACCACAGGTGAAGCATTGTGCGCAGTTCTTGTTACCACACACTACAGAGGGTGCAAAAGACACTTAGATGGATGTCGTCTGTGTTGTAGCTACTTAGTTATGAAGAGAGACCAGATAAACTGGAGTTGTTTACCTTTGAACAGAGAAGGCTAAGGACGATCTGACTGAGGTGTACAATAGACTGAGGGGTGACCTTATAGAGGTTTACAAAATTATGAGGGGCATGGATAGGGTAAATAGGCAAAGTCTTTTCCCTGGGGTAGGGGACTCCAGAACTAGAGGGCATAGGTTCAGGGTGAGAGGGGAAAGATATAAAAGAGACCTAAGGGGCAACTTTTTCACACAGAGGGTGGTACTGGTATGGAATGTGGTGGAAGCTGGTACAATTGCAACATTTAAGAGGCATTTGGATGGGTATATGAATAGGAAGGGTTTGGAGGGATATGGGCCAGGTGCCGGCAGGTGGGGCTAGACTGGGTTGGGATATCTGGTCAGCATGGACAGGTTGAACCAAAGGATCTGTTTCCATGCTGTACATCTCTATGACTCCATGACAAGTAAACATTTCCCCCTTCACAGAGGGGTCAATAAACATGGGCATAGAACTAAGGCAAGGGCAGGAGTTTGAGCAAAATCTTTTTCATCCAAAGAGTGGGGTGTATGTGGAACTCAATGCCTGAAAGTGCACTAACAGTCAAAACATTTTCATAGTATTTGGATGAACAATTAGCAGACAAGGCTAGGGCCAAGTGTTGAAAAATAGGATGCGATGTGAAAGATTTTGTATTAATAATGAAGATATGATAAACTGAAGGTCCTCTTTCTTTAAGCATTAATTCCATAATTTTACTGAATTCAATTTTCATCATTTGTTTTGGTAGAATTCAAATTGATTTTCCCAGAACATTAGCATGGAGTCTGGATTACTAGTCCAGTGAGATTATCACTACAAAGTATTTAACATATTTGTAAAGCTTCCTTATTTTTGAATAAGCAGTCCTTCACTCGTGCTGTACTCCCACCCTCTCAGATGCTTTGGAAAATTGAATAATTCTCAGCAGGCATCTATAAGTTCAAGTACAAAGGAAGCACCACCACTAGTGTCTTTGCAAGATCTTTCAAATACAATGATAACAGGAGTACGTTCTCCCAAATGAACATGCCTAGCAGTGAGGCAGTAATCTCTCAATGCTAGTTCTCCAGATAGGGCATGAACATTGTATGCATGACACCAGGCTCCAGAAGCAGGAGGTTCCCAGGAGCCCAGCAGAAACACTTGAATGATGCCCTCCAAGACTCCATCAAATGTCTGTTACGGCATGGAAGACCATGACTTGATCCAACTGACCGGAATGGAGAAGGCTCATTTGGAAAGGCATTAAAAGGCAAGAGACTTCATCGTAAATAGAGGTGAAATTAGGACTTCAGAAAGAATGCAAAAACTAAAGAACTCATTCTGCAAGCACCACCTGCTGTTATATGATAGCATTCATAGATTACATGGTTGAACTAATTAATCATCTCCGAATTCAATGAACTGAAGTGAATTCAAGCCATGCTTGATCATGGAGGACTGCTTAAGGACCAAGGAGAGCATTCAGAGAAATATGGCTGGTACCTAGGATGAAAAAGCAATCTCCACACTAGCTCCTCGATCTGAAATGCATTATAATTATGCTCAAAGAAAACTTAGACGGAGGAATGACAAGTGCTTAACTGCCAAGGCATCAAAATCATTTAAATCTTCAATGGCATCAAGTGTTCATGTCAAAATTATATTTCAAATTCAAAACTTCTCCACAATGCATAATATTACCTATTTTGGCCATGATTCTCAAACAACTGAAGACCTCTCATCAACCTTATTGAAGGCAGCTAATATTTCCATTCAGCATCTCAGGACAAAATCAAATAGATAGTCAAACTCAGCATCCCCTGGAAGCTTCTTCATCACAGAAATAGTAATACCATCACAAGCAAATGGTAGAAAAAACAATCTTCACACTAGTTCCTTGATCTGAAAGAATGTTGCAGCTTGAGTTAATAATTTTCACTCAACTTCTGCCTCTAACACAACTCCATAAGCAGGGAACATGCTATGATTTTCCATAAGCAATGACCAGATGTTCTTACAAAATGTTCCTCGATTTGTTATTCCATAAAACAGCTAGCTCTCCATCATAAGCAGGCCCCAGCAACTCACATAGAACAATACAGCGCAGAACAGGCCCTTCAGCCCTCGATGTTGCACCAACCTGTGTACTAATCAAAGTCCATCCATATGCTTATCTGAGTACTGTTTAAATATCCCTAATGTGGCTGAGTTAATTACATTGGCAGGCAGGGCATTCTATGTCCTTACTCTAAACAGCATTGACACAGTAGCTTTAAAAAGGTACATTTTTCACCAAGCTACATAACAGGTGACCAATAACTCAGTAGGTTTATGAGTTCTGGGGAGGGGGGTTTCCAGGACTCAAGGCCTAGAAACCATAAAGCATTGTTGCTAATGAAGTGAAGAAAATTCATAATGCTGAAGAGACCAGGAGCACAGACATTTGAGGATTGTAAAGCAAGAGGTGGTCAGAGATATAAGAGGGGTGAAGCCATAAAGGGAAAAGAGTGATAATAAGAGTGATTATTTTAAAACAGAGTAATTGCTGAATTAAAGTCAATGCAGGTTGATGAACAGCAGCAATGTATGAGTCAGGCAGAACTTTTGTTGAGCTCGAGCTTATAACGTGGGAAGCTGGCCAGAAGACCATTGTAATAGTCAAATCTAAAGAAACAATGGCCTGGATGAGAGTTCCAGCAGATGAACTGAGCTTCCTGTCAAGGGATTAACACTGACAGCCGAGTGAGGCCAAAGCTAAGACTACGCAGTCTCAGCTGAGTTGGTAACATGGTTTGGGAAAACACAACACTTAGAGTCATAGAGATGTACAGCACAGAAACAGTGAGAAAATCTGGAGACAAAATATATTTTACTGCAAGAGAGTTGAGAAATGTAAGTGACAAAGTATATTTGTACTTTCAAAGTTTGGGTGAAGATTTGTAGCTCAGGTGCTCGTTGTTGTGGTTCTGTTCCCCGAGCTGGAAATTTTTGTTGCAAACGTTTCGTCCCCTGTCTAGGTGACATCCTCAGTGCTTGGGAGCCTCCTGTGAAGCGCTTCTGTGGTGTTTCCTCCGGCATTTATAGTGGCCTGTCCCTGCCGCTTCCAGTTGTCAGTTTCAGCTGTCCGCTGTAGTGGCCGGTATATTGGGTCCAGGTCGATGTGTTTGTTGATAGAGTTTGTGGATGAGTGCCATGCTTCTAGGAATTCCCTGGCTGTTCTCTTCGAGGAGAAAGTGAGGTCTGCAGATGCTGGAGATCAAAGTTGAAACTTTATTGCTGGAACAGCACAGCAGGTCAGGCAGCATCCAGGGAACAGGAGATTCGACGTTTCGGGCACAGGCCCTTCTTCAGGAATGGTGAAGTCCAAGTTCATCCCCTGTGGTTGGAGGGTTCCCAGTCGGAAGATAAGACGCTCCTCCTCCGACCGTCGCGTTGTTGTGGTTTGGCGGTGGATGAGTCCAATGACCTGCGTATCCTCACCAGTTTCTTCATCCCCCCTCCCCCCACCTTGTCTCAGCCGGATCCCTCCAGCCCGGCACCGCCTTCCTGACCTGCAGTCTTCTTCTTGACCTCTCCGCCTCCATCCTACTCCGACCTATCACCCTCACCTTGACCTCTTTCCACCTATCACATTTCCAACGCCCCTCCTCCAAGTCCCTCCTCCCTACCTTTTATCTTCTCCTGCTGAACACTCTCTGCTCATTCCTGAAGAAGGGCCTGTGCCCGAAACGTCGAATCTCCTGTTCCCTGGATGCTGCCTGACCTGCTGTGCTGTTCCAGCAATAAAGTTTCAACCCTGGCTGTTCTCTGTTTGGCTTGCCCTATAATGGTAGTGCTGTCCCAGTCGAATTCATGTTGCTTGTCGTCTGTGTGTGTGGCTACTAAGGATAGCTGGTCGTGTCGTTTCGTGGCTAGTTGATGTTCATGGATGCGGATCGTTAGCTGTCTTCCTGTTTGTCCTATATAGTGTTTTGTGCAGTCCACTCAGACCCATAGTATCATTACCAGGGACACCATCACACAAACTGGCTAAAGAACTACAACAGAAACTGAAACACCTCATCAGACAATCTATACAATCAACACAGGAATTCTTGGACATCATCAGAAATATACACATAGACAAGGAAGAAACTATGGTCTCATTCGACGTAACGGCACTGTTCACCTCTATTGACAAAACCCTAGCCAGAGAAACAATAGCCAACCTGCTGGACATACAGAACAGACAACAGGACGTTGAACCTATCAACAAAGACGGCATACTTAAACTACTGGACTTGTGCCTCACAACACACTTCACATTCAACAACCAGATATACGAACAAATCAACGGAACACCCATGGGCTCACCGATCTCTGGACTCATAGCAGAAACAGTAATGCAAAGATTGGAACAAACAGTCTTACCCACAAATTCAACCCAAACTCTGGGTCAGATATGTCGATGACACGTTTGTAATCAATAAAAACACAGAAATAAAGAAAACACACCGGATCATCAACGCCACACTCACAGGAATCCGATTCATGAGAGAAGAAGAAAAGGATAACCAACTCCCATTCCGAGACGTGATGGTACAGAGAACACCGAACGGAGAATTCACCACAAAGGTATACAGGAAAGTCACACACACAGACCAAGTCCTGAACTATGAAAGCAACCGCCCCAACACACACAAACGAAGTTGCATCAAGACACTATTCAAAAGGGCCACAACACACTGCAGCACACCAGAACTGCAAAAAGAGGAAGAGGAACACCTATACAAGGTATTCGCCAAAAACGGATACCCGCGCAACTTCATCAACAGATGCCTAAGAGAAAGACAACGGAACGAGGACATGCCGCAACCCAAAGGACTAGCCACACTACCATACATCAGGAGCATTTCAGAAATGACAGCCAGACTACTGCGACCACTAGGACTTATAACAGCACACAAACCAACAGCCACCCTCAGATAACAACTCACCAGAACGAAGGACCCGATACCCAGCATGAGCAAAACTAATGTAGTGTACAAAATCCCATGCAAGGACTGCACAAAACACTATATAGGACAAACAGGAAGACAGCTAATGATCCGCATCCATGAACATCAACGAGCCACGAAACGACACGACCAGCTATCCTTAGTAGCCACACACACAGACGACAAGCAACATGAATTCGACTGGGACAACACTACCATTATAGGGCAAGCCAAACAGAGAACAGCCAGGGAATTCCTAGAAGCATGGCACTCATCCACAAACTCCATCAACAAACACATCGACCTGGACCCAATATACCGGCCACTACAGCGGACAGCTGAAACTGACAACTGGAAGTGGCAGGGACAGGCCACTATAAATGCCAGAGGAAACACCACAGAAGCGCTTCACAGGAGACTCCCAAGCACTGAGGATGTCACCTAGACAGGGGACAAAACGTTTGCAACAAAAATTTCCAGCTCGGCGAACAGAACCACAACATATTTGTACTTTCATTTTAAAACATCGAGATTATACATGGAATGCAAAGATATCTCCCTCAATTTCCCAACCCTGTTCAATCTCATGCTTCTATATTCAGTTATGGCTTCCTTCTCTACACCTACAAGAGACAACTGCCCAAGGACACCCATCCACATCTGAAGTGCAACCCTCTTCATATTAAACAATTTTTAAAATGGATTTCATCATGACAGGATACAGTAGCACAGTGTTACTGAACTAATGGTTCAGACACGAGTTCAAATCTTACCACTGGCAGTGGAGAATTTAAATTCAATTAATTAAACATGGAATTAAAAGCCTATATGAATAATGTTAACATTGAAATTACTAAACTGCCATTAAAATCCTCAGCAAATCAGTAATGTAATTTCAGAAAAGAAACTTGCTGCCCTTACTCACTCTGACCTATGATTTCAAAACCACAGGTGGTCTTGGGAGAGAACTTTGAGCAGGTTGAGCCTATTCCCATTCAAGGGAGAGAAAACAGAGTTAGCATTTCGGGTCCAGTGACCCTTCTTCAGAACTATTCTGAAGGAGAACACTGGACCCAAAATGTTAACTCCACTTTCTCTCCAGAGATGCTGCTAAACTTGTGTTTTTCCAGCAGTTTCTATTTTTGTTTCTGTTTCCAGCATCCACGGTTCTTTGGTGTTATCTTTTCATTTTTACCCTACGAAACTGAGCGAAATTGAAAATTCAATCTTACAGCTGTCCCACACATGGAGTGATTTTACTTTCTCTTAAGTACTAGATTACTGTTAGCTGAAATGAAGAAAATCACAGAATAGCATCAAATCAACGTCTTGTGAAATCCCCAGCAATAGGATGCGCCAGCAGCTCAGCTGAAGATTTTATCCCTAACTACACTTAATGACTAAATCTAAACTGGAACATAATTATTTCTTCCATATTTATGGCAATGAAATTTTGGAGCATCACAAAAGTGAAAAGAAACACCAATGCAGATCATTTGACCCATTCTGGTCTACTGCCATCCAATAGCAAGAATGTTGTGAAACTTGAAAGGGTTCAGGAAAGATTTACAAGGATATTGCCAGGGTTAAAGGGTTTGAGCTATAGGGAGAGGCTAGGGCTGTTTTCCCTGGAGCGTTGGAGGCTGAGGGGTGACCGAGGTTTTATAAAATCATGAGGAGCATGGATAGGATAAATAGACAAGGTCTTTTTTTCTTTTTCCCTGGGGGGGGGGGGGGGCGGGAAAGAGAGAGTGGTGATGGTGTCCAGAATGAGGGGGCATGGGTTTAGGATGAGGGGGGAAAGATACAAGACCTAAGGGGCAACATTTTCATGCAGAGAGTGGTGTGCGTATGAAATGAGCTGCCAGAGGAAGTGGTGAAGGCTGGTACAATTACAACATTTAAAAGGCAACTGGATGGGTATGAATAGGAAGCGTTTAGAGGGATATGGGCCAAGTGCTGGCAAATGGGACTAGATTAATTTAGAATATCTGGTTGGCGAGGACAAATTGGACCAAAGGGTCTGTTTCCGTGCTGTACATCTTTATGACTCACTGTACCAGTTTCAATGTTAACTTTGAGACTTCAATTTGAATGCTGTTTCTCTGTCCTTTATGTTCCCTTTGATATTTTTCAAAATATTTCTCATTCACTCCTTAAAAAAGTGAGTTGGCTTTCTTTAACCACTTATGGTATATTTTCCCAGTAATTCTTTGCATGAATAAACATGTCCTCATTGGAAAGTCCAGAATTAGGGGTCACAGTCTCAGGGAAAGGGGTAGGTTATTGAGGACTGAGACGAAAGATAGCTTTGTACAGTGCCATTCACTTAACGCCATTCCAAAGCACTTTACTGTCAATTATAAACTTTTGAAATATTGCCATTGTTTTAATGAAAAGAGATTGTTGTACCCAGAGAATTCCAAAGATTCACCACCCTCTAAGAAAATGAGAAATAGCTGGAAAATCACAGCAAGTCTAGCAGCAGCTGCGGAGACAAAGTTAAGGCTTGGGTCCAGGGTCCTACTTCAGAACAGTTCTGGAATTAAGAGTCTCATAATGATCATGAAACCTATCTGGTTCACTAATGTTCTTTAGAAGGAAACTACCATCCTTACTTGGCCTGGATTATTTGTGACTCCAGACCCACAGCTTAACTAGCCTCCAAGTTAAGCAATAAATGCTAGCCTAACCAGCTTCACCCTCATCCCATAAATGAATATTTAAAATGTTTCCAGAGTCTAGCAGTTCTTTGGAATTGTTTAATGCAGTGGTCTATGGTATTTTCCAGTATTTCCTCTCCAGTATTTTGAAGACTGAAATCAACAGAAACTACATAGAATCTATGCCAACATCTTAGATGAAGGGAACGATCGAATTGTAGCCAAATTTACCAATGACACCAGGTTGGGTAGGAAGCTAAGTTGGCAGAGGAGACAGTGAATCTGCAAAGGAGGTTAAGTGAGTGGGTACCATTTTGGCAGTTGGAATGAGAGAGATAATGGAAATTTGTCCACTCGAGACAAAACAACAGAAAGATAACATTAATTAAATGGACAGACAGTGCAGAACTCTGATAGAGAAATGCCAGTGCATTAATTCATGAACCAGAAAGCATTAGTGTGTAGGTACATCAAGTGATTAAAAAGACAAACGGAATGTTGCCATTTATTCCAAAAAAAGAAAGAATTTGAGAAGTTTTACATAATTTGTACAGGGCCTCAGCAAGACCACTTCTGGAGTATCATGTTGTTTTTGTCTGCTTTTTGAAAATAACAATCTACACATTAGCAGTTCAGCAAAGGTTCACTTTGCTCAGTCATGAGATGAACTTCTTACAGAGGAAGAGTGACCAGGTTAGGACTTCATTGTTTGGAGTTTAGAAGAATGAAAGGTGGTCCTGTAGAAACATCCAAAAATTTGAACATATGCTGTAAACAGAAAAGATATTTCCTCTACAAGGAAAGAAAACAAGGGGATAGAGAAAGAATAAGAGATCTTCCAATTACAACTTTGAGAAGTTCTTTGTTGTCAGGGGTTTGTTGGCCTACGGGAGTCTCTTCCCCAAAAAGCAGTAGAGGGCTGGTCTTTAATGCAATGCAGAGGTAGATTTTGAATAGACAAGGGAGCAATGGGAGCAGGTAAGAAAGTAGTAGTGAGACCACAGCAGATCAGTTATAAGCTTATTGAATAATGGAGTAGGGATGAAACGTTGAATGACCATTTCCAGCTCTGAAGTCCTGTGTACTTTTTTATATAGCCACAAAGAGAATTAAGGGTGATGGGGATAATGCAGGAAAATTGAGATAGATGACGCATGACTCCAAGTGAATAGAGTCATTAGGTCATGGGTCAGCTCGAGAACAGGAAACAGACATTAGAGATAAAAAGGGGTATTTTCAAGTTGACAAGAATCAGTACTGTGGCCTCAGTTAATTACTTCATAGATTGCAAGGAGAGGTAGAACATACGTAAGTTTTCCAACAATACAAAGCTTGATGGGAAAGCATGTTTGAGGAGTGCACAGAAAGATTGTAGAGCTAAAGATAGAACAAGTGAATGGATGACAAGTTGGCAGATGAAGTACAATGTGAAGGAGGAGGAAATTGGGCACTCGGAACTTAAGAACAGTAAAACATATCTTTTAAAAAAAGGTTCAAAACTTGTAAATGCTGTTGAGCAGTAATGTGGATGTGCCTATACAAATATCCCAAAGTTATTATGCTGATTCAGTAGGCAATTATAGAGGCATAGAGATGTACAGCACGGAAACAGACCCTTCGGAGCAACCCATCCATGCCGACCAGATATCCCAACACAACCTAGTCCCACCTGCCAGCACCCGGCCCATATCCCTCCAAACCCTTCCTATTCATATACCCATCCAAATGCCTCTTAAATGTTACAATTGTACCAGCCTCCACCACTTCGTCTGGCAGCTCATTCCATACACGCACCACCCTCTGTGTGAAAAAGTTGCCCCTTAGGTCTCTTTTATATCTTTCCCCTCTCACCCTAAACCTATGCCCTCTAGTTCTGGACTCCCCCACCCCAGGGAAAAGACTTTGTCCATTTATCCTATCCATGCCCCTCATGATTTTGTAAACCTCGAAAAGATCACCCCTCAACCTCCGACGCTCCAGGGAAAACAGCCCCAGCCTGTTCAGCCTCTCCTTATAGCTCAAATCCTCCAACCCTGGCAACATCCTCATAAATCTTTTCTGAACCCTTTCAAGTTTCACAACATCTTTCCATTGGAAGGAGATCAGAATTGCACACAATATTCCAACAGTGGCCTAACCAATGTCCTGTACAGCCGCAACATGACCTCCCAACTCCTGTACTCAATACTCTGACCAATAAAAGAAAGCATACCAAACGCCTTCTTCACTATCCTATCTACCTGCAACTCCACTTTCAAGGAACTATGAACCTGCACTCCAAGGTCTCTTTATTCAGCAACACTCCCTTGGATCTTACCATTAAATGTATATGACCTGTTAAAATTTGCTTTCCCAAAATGCAGCACCTCACATTTATCGGAATGAAACTCCATCTGCCACTTCTCAGCCCATTGGCCCATCTGGTCAAGATCCTGTTGTAATCTTTGCTGTCCACTACACCTCCCATTTTGGTGTCACCTGCAAACTTACTAACTGTACCTCTTATGCCCGCATCCAAATCATTTATATAAATGACAAAAGGTAGAGGACCCAGCAAGGATCCTTGTGGCACTCCACTGGTCACAGGCCTCCAGTCTGAAAAACAACCCTCCACCACCACCCTCTGTCTTCTACCTTTGAGCCAGTTCTGTATCCAAATGGATAGTTCTCCCTGTATTCTATGAGATCTAGCCTTGTTAACCAGTCTCCCATGGGGAACCTTGTCGAACGCCTTAGTGAAGTCCATATAGATCACATCTACCGCTCTGCCCTCATCAATCCTCTTTGTTACTTCCTCAAAAAACTCAATCAAGTTTGTGAGACATGATTTCCCACTCGGGGAGAAAGTGAGGTCTGCAGATGCTGGAGATCAGAGATGGAAATGTGTTGCTGGAAAAGCGCAGCAGGTCAGGCAGCATCTAGGGAACAGGAGAATCGACGTTTCGGGCATTAGCTCGAGTGCCCCTCTTCAGGATTCCTGAAGAAGGGCTAATGCCCGAAACGTCGATTCTCCTGTTCCCTAGATGCTGCCTGACCTGCTGCGCTTTTCCAGCAACACATGATTTCCCACTCACAAAGCCATGTTGACTATCCCTAATCAGTCCTGCCTTTCCAAACACATGTACATCCTGTCCCTCAGGATTCCCTCCAACACCACCTACGTCAGGCTCACTGGTCTATAGTTCCCTGGCTTGTCCTTACCGCCCTTCCTAAACAGTGGCACCACGTTAGCCAACCTCCAGTCTTCCAGCACCTCACCTGTGACTATTGATGATACAAATATCTCAGCAAAAGGCCTAGCAATCACTTCTCTAGCTTCCCACAGAATTCAGGGTACACCTGATCAGGTCCTGGAGATGTATCCGCCTTTATGCATTTCAAGACATCCAGCACTTCCTCTTCTGCAATATGGACATTTTGCAAGGTGTCACCATCTATTTCCCTACATTCTATATCTTCCATATCCTTTTCCACAGTAAATACTGATGCAAAATACTCATTTAGTATCTCCCCCATTTTCTGTGGCTCCACACAAAGGCTGCCTTGCTGATCTTTGAGGGACCCTATTCTCTCCCTAGTTATCCTTTTGTCCTTAGTGTATTTGTAAAAACCCTTTGGATTCCCCTTAATTCTATTTGCCAAAGCTATCTCATGTCCCCTTTTTGCCCTCCTCATTTCCCGCTTAAGTATACTCCTACTTCCTTTATACTCTTCTAAGGATTCACTCAATCTATCCAGTCTATACCTTACATATACTTCCTTTTTTTTCTTATCCAAACCCTCAACTTCTTTAATTATCCAGCATTCCCTATACCTACCAGCCTTTTAATGCAGTACAGGAATGGAGTCAGTTAGTACAGATGGCTGGTTTGCAATGCAGTGATGCCAATAGAGCGGGTTCAATCCTCAGTCTAGCTAAGGTCACTATGAAGGTATTGCCTTCTCAACCTTTCCCCTCACCTGAGGCATGGTGACCCTCAACTTAAATTCACCACCAGTCATCTTCAGAGTCCTCTGGGACTCTGCTGTCTTTGCCCTTACAAGAATACAGAACCTTTGACCCAAAAAGCTCCAATTCAGGTGCCACCAGCTCCAGAGATGTGTCATAACACAACTGATCAATTTGATTAGGAATATCTACAGAAGCTTTGTTGCATTTGTAAAGCCACACGTAGCTTTGGTCCTCATATTTAAAGAAGTGCTTATTTGCATTGGTCCTGGGATGAAAGAGGTGTCCTATGAGAGAAAGAGATGAGGCTAAGTGAATTGGGTCAATATTCTCTACAGTTTAGCAAAAGAAGAAATCACATTGGAACATATAAAATTGACATTGTGGTTATTTGCCAATTGGGGAACCTATATCTCAGAGGCAGAGTATTGGAATAAGGAGCCAAAGGTTCAGGGCTGAAATGAGGTGAAATTACTTCACTGAAAGGGTTGTGATCTTCAGAATTTTCTACCCAAGAGCGTTTTGGATGCTGTATCACTGAATACATTTAAGGTTCAGACACAAATTTTTGGTCCCTCAGGGATTTCAAGGCATATGGGAAGTTGGTGAGACAGTGGAGTTGCAGCTGAAAATCAGCCATGGTCTTATTAAAAAGCAGTCACAATGGGCTGTTGGTCAACTCCTGACTATCATGCATATTTAATTCTCCGAAGCTCCCCCTTCATTTCAGTACTAATCTTGGATTTTTATGCCCGTTGTCACTAACACCAGAGATAACTATTGTTCATTTGTTTCCTTCTGAAATTCTCAATTTCCAACACTAGTATACATTTTCGCTCCACCATAATTTCCCCAATTTGCAAACACATATTCTAGTGAACTTGGGTGCAAGGTATTTAGCGAAGTTACCCAAATGACATATGCAGCATTTTATTTGAACTAAATTGGGTTCTGATATGTCAACTGTATTGGAAATTTAAATGTGACAGGTACTGAAACAATGCAAATAGCAGTATCAGTAAAAAATAATGGTTTATATTCTGCCATTGTCTCAGTAAACAAACAAAGCATGCATTAATTCTCACTGAAATATTATTTTTGAGTTAAACAAACCAAAGTGATCACTTATCTAATGTGGCATCAATGAATCACTACCAATTCAAAACAGCTTTTGCCTGAAACATTGATTCTTCTGCTCCTCGGATGCTGCCTGATTTGCTGTGCTTTTCTAGCACCACACTCTTAACCAATTCAAAACAGCCAAGTGTTTCAGTTGGTACTGATGCCCAAACCACAAAATTGCAATACTTCACATCCAAAAGACATTTTCTTCTCTAACAGGCAGACCAGTAGGCAATTCATGTCTCCAACATTGTCTATTGTTAATAAATTTTCAAATACATGAAGTACTGAGCAAAGTCACCTAACAATTCATAAGATGTACAAATTAAGATGGAGAACGGACATCGGTTAAAACTAAATTTATCAAGTAAACTTTAAATATTTGAATGAATTACTTTGAAGATTCTTCTCAAATTTTGGGAGATCTTATTAATTCATGGAACTTGGGTGTTGCCAGCTGGGCCACCACTTACTGTCCACCCCTAATCACCCAAAGGGCAGTTAGGGGTCAACCACATTGCTGTGGGTCTGTAGTGATATGTTGGCCAGACCACATGAGGATCGCAGATTCCTTCCTAAAAGGATATTAGAGAAGTAGATGGATTTTTTTTTTAAAACAACAATTGATGGTGGTTACAAAGTTGCCATTAAGCTTTTTATTCCAGAAATTTTATTGAATTCAAAACTTACCATGTGCCATGATAGAAATTAAACCCATGACATTAGTCTGCGGTTCCGGATTACTAGTCTATGACATTGTGACTATATCAATGCCTTCCCCTAATTTCTGGTTCCAGAATTTAAACCTTAATATAACTAGTCAACAAAAACTGATTTCAATCACCCACGCTATGAGCCACCACCACAAATTTCTTTTTCTTTACAAATAACCAGTCACAACAAGTATACATCCTACACAACAGGATTTCTGCTAATCTACAGCATTACAGTGTTTGTTCCATCATCAAGTGTCAATCCAAAGAGAAGCAAATGGAAACTTATTTTGCGCGGCTCATTATCTCCTCTTGCTCCAAACAAGTTAAAGCCTCTACTTTATTGCACACCTCTGAACAGCTCACCCAACTTCCAGAAGGATCTTTTGTCTCTAAAAAGATAGTATGTGTTGCTGAACATCATTAACTATTCTCTATTCATCAGTAAGCAAAATCACATCACTTACAACTGACCTAACCATGTGATAAGGCTCAGAAAATACACACACAAATGTGTACACGATTACTCAAATTTCTCCAAATTAGTACTGTAATGACCAAAACTGGGAAATCAATAATAACAGGTTTACATTGAATTAACAAAGAAAGCTAATGACAAGATAGATTTTTAAAGATCATCTAACTCAATAAATTATTATTCAGGGTCCAGTGAAATTATGACAGAGGACCTGAAATACTGAACTTGAAAAAAGTTGGTTATATTGAATTTAAAGCATAAATGCACACATTTAAAATAAATAGCTAAGTAACCTTTTCAATGCCAGAGCACAAAATGTCATTTCTAAACAATTACACTCAAAGTGAATCACTTGTATTTGAATTTTTATGCCCGTTAAGACCATGGACCATATCAAAAATTAAAGATCAGCATTAAAGCAAATTCTGACAATTGTAATAGCAACTCAAGCTGACATACAACTGTGTGTCTGGACTGCCACATGTAAATTTGTAATACCCAAACCAAAGCTGAAGACTTCACCATAACAAAGGCCACCTGCTCCCACCTCCATATCACCTGTCTCCACTCAGCCCACCTGTTGCTGAAACCCTCCTTTACATCTTGACTCCAGCCAGACTTGACTATTTCAGCATTCTTCAGGCCAACTTTGCAATCTCCAACTTTCACAAAATTAAAAGGCCTAAAATTCTGTAGACCATATCTGAACTGCAAGCTATAATCATCCATAATCATATGATTACTTACCTACACTGGCTGAGGCCAGCCCTAGATTTATAATTATACCCTGTTTAAATCCTTACAAGACGTCACATTATATACCCAATCAATTCCAACCCCCAACATGTTGATCCAACTCTGGCTTTTTTAGATTAGATTAGATTCCCTACAGTGTTGAAACAGGCCCTTCGGCCCACCAAGTCCACACTGACCCTCCGAAGAGCAACCCACCCAGACCCATTCCCTTACATTCACTCCTGACTAATGCATCTAACACTACAGGCAATTTAGCATGGCCAATTCACCTAACCTGCACATCTTTGGACTGTGGGAGGAAACCGGAGCACCCGAAGGAAACCCACGCAGACACGGGGAGATTGTGCAAACTCCATACAGATAGTCGCCCAAGGCTGGAATCAAACTTGGGTCCCTGGCGCTGTAAGGCAGCAGTGCTAATCACTGAGCCCCTTTGTACCCATCGTTAACCCCACCATTGGCAGCTATGCATTCACCTGTCTAGGCCCTTAGATCTGGAATTCCCACAAACTTCTGCCCCTCGTTCTTCAAAGGCCCTCATGAAAATTTACCTCTGACCAAACCCCCACCACCCCTTTACTGTGTCAACATGTTATGGCACCATACAAATACAACTGCTACTCTAATAAGTACCTCACTTTATTCTGCAGCTGAAGAGCATGAAATTTCAAATGTCGCATTTTAAAAATACAACTGACCACCTTTATTTTGAAAATAGCAGCACACTGAATCACTTATTTTAAATTAGAAAAACAAATGTCAGTTTTCCTCAAGATCAAATTTGGACAACAGAATCAATTTTAAGTATTAAACCAGAGTTCCAATTTGAAAAGGTTACCTTCTACCAAGATCTGTCAACAAGTTCAACATAAATAAGAATTTGTTTCAGTAAAAGATAATAGTACCTGCTTCGATCATTTTGTGCATTTGGCCGAGAAACATATTAATACCCATATCAGTGATATGAGGATGTATGTCAAGAGTGTAGTGCTGGAAAAGCATAGGCAGCATCCGAGGAGCAGGAAAGTCAATGTTTTGGGCAAAAGCCCTTCATCAGGAATCAGCAAAAGAAACTCCTCGGGTGCTGCCTGACCTGCTGTGCTTTTCCAGCACCACACTCTTGACTCTAATCTCCAGCATCTGCAGTCCTCACTTTCACCTATGAGGATATATGACTAGTCATTCTAGTACAACACTCTTTGCAAAAAAATTGACCATTTAAATTTTGCATTCAGCATACATGAAACATCCCAACTATTTTACATTCAAAATAACAAATCACAAGCATTCCAAGACACTATATTGTACAAATGTAAGATATTCTAAATGCAATTCCCTGCACAGTACTGTATACTGTATCAATACCATAAAGAAAGTAAACAACTGAAATACAGATGAGAAAAGATAATGGAAAGTGCATCAATTCAAATAAACTACCTTTTTGGTACATGCAGGTGAACTTCAAAAATAAGAAATCAGTACAAATTAACATCAGGTCACTGCTCATCTCAAAACCTTAGAAATGGAAAATTCATTAATATACTGCACGGAAATATAGTGCAAACTGCTTTGTGTATGTACACATAGAGACGAAAAAAAACGTTAAAGATGTACTGAATCAGCTTGGATTAAATAAAGGTAATGAACCTTTCTGGAAGTGAACGGGGGGGGGGGGGGGGAGAAGAGACAGAGAGAGAAGAGAAGAAAAGATGGAATACATTGCTTTGAATTGGCGGGGTGGGGGGTTCTGGTTGGGTTTCAGAGTTGCAGGTAGCAGACAAGAGGCCTAGAGACCAAGGCTGAGGTTTACAACGCCCTTTACATGTCCCTGTCAGGCACACCGGCTAATCTGTTTGACTAGGGTGTGCGTTTGTAATTACCAACACCCCACCCCCCCCCCCCCCCCCCCCAAATAAAATCAACCTTTTATGTCTCTCTGTATATAAAAATGTGTATGTATATGTGAGAGAGAGATGCAGGAGGGCTGCCTGCCTGCCTCCTTGATTTACCTCCCCGTGTAAGGTGCCGTTGGTGCCGCTGCCTCCTCCGCCGCTGCTCCCGTTGCTGGACGAGGGCGTCAGGGCTTTTTGTTGACGGCTCACTGTCTTGCCACCGCCCCGCTTATTTTTCCTCCTCTTCGCCCTTTTGGCGTCGGCCGGGCTCATTGCGACGGAGGGCCCCGGGTATGTGTCTTGGGGGGGGGGGGGGGGAAGGTGGTGTTAGCTGGTGTGAAGGAGGGAGGGATCAGGCCCAGGGGAAGGTGCAGACTGTCTGAAGTGGGAAGGGGGGTGTTTGATGAGGGAGGAGATCCGAGGTGGAGGAGGGGTAAAGAGTATCCTTGGGGAGAGAGAGAGAGAATCGTCTCCTTTTTGGCTCTTCTCTCCTCCCCACCCTCTCTCTCCCTCTTTTTTTTCACGCTCCCTGGTGATAACGTACGGAGGCTGGTCCCTCTGTTTCTTTTTTTTTAATTAAAAACTCTCTTTTCCCCCCCCTCCTCCTCCTCTCGTTCTTCCTTTTGTTTTGGCCCCCAACCCCCCTCCCCCCTCCTGCTCGCCGGTGGAAGTGTCGCTTGCTCCGGTTTCAGGGCTCGACTCCTGCTCCCAGCGCCTCTGACAGAATCCGAACCGATACCAATATGGCGGCGGAGTGCAGGGCCCTATCCCGGCAGCCACCGCGCCGGCCCCGGACCCGGACCTCTCTCCCTCCCTCTCCGGGCAGGCCGACTCTCACTGCGCCTGCGCCGCCTGCACTGCACCCTGGGCGTTGTAGTCCCATCCTCCCTCCTTCCCTTCCCCCACCCAGGCAGTCTTCTTTACCCTCCCCCACACCACCCCCTCTCCTCCTCAACTGCCAGCTCTTCTCATCCCCTTTCAATTTCCTCCCAGGCCCCTGGCTCTCTTCTTAAATCTTTCCATATTCGTCCTCCCCTCCATAATCCTTTTCATCTATTTCTCCTGTCAGTTCTCTTAGACTTTTATATTTAAACCTTTCCATTTCTCCCCATCTCTCTTTCATAATCCTTTCCACCTTCTCTCCTGCTTAAACCTGAGTCTTTATTCTTAAATATTTTCAATACTCCCCATCTCCCTTTCATAATTATTTCCATCTTTTCCCCCAGTTAAATCACTTTGTGTTTAATTCTTAAATCTTTCAATGGCTCCCCATTTCCCATTCTTAAACCTTTTAATATTTTCCCCTGGTTAACTATCTTAGTGTTAATATTGAAACCTTTCCATTTCCCTCTCTCTTAAATATTTTCATTGTTTCCTCCCTCTAAGTCTTTATATTTAAGTCTTTCTATTCTCTCAATCCCTTCCTAACTTTTTCTCCTCTTAGTTGTTTAATCTTTATATACAACCCATTTTTAAATTTCTCTTCTCCCTACACCACTTCAAATTTCTTCTTTATATAAACCTTTTTGTACAAACATACAGAGGAGGAGTCTCTTGTGTGTATTCCAACATTTAATAACGTCATGGCTGCTCTGATTACTCCAGATTCCTGCCTACATTAGATAATCTTTCACCCCCTTTCTTATCAATAACCCTGCTAGGTCTGCCTTAAAATATTTAAAGAACCTTTTGAGGAAGAGAATTCCAAAAAAAAAATTCACTACCTTCTGTGAGGAAAACTCACTACCTTCTCCTATCTCTGTCTTAAACCCTTATGACCTCTTATTTTGAAATGGTGATCCTTGTGGGAACTTGTTCCCAAATAGGACTCTTGGCTTTTTTAAATCTCTTTTTTTCTTATTCACTTATGGGATGTGAGCATCAATTTCCAGGCCAGCATTTATTGCCCATTCCTAGTTGTCCTTGAGAAAGTGGTGGTGAGCTATTTCTTAAACCACTGTAGTAATTTTACTTAATAATGCCATTCATCAAAACCCTGAAATGCAGATGGAGGCCATTTGGCCCACCAAGTCTGCACCACCAAGTCTGCACCAATCTTCTGAAAACCTGCATTTCCCATAGTCAACCCACGTAGTCTGCACGTCCCTGGATGCCATGGAGAAATTTAGCATGTCCAATCTAACTGAGGTGCACATCTATGGACTGTGGGAGAAAACCAGAGCACCCAACACAGGGAGAACATGTAGACGCCACACAGACAGTCAGCCAAGGTTGGAATCAAACCCGGATCCCTTGTGCTGTGAGGCAGTAGTGCTAATCACTGTACCACGGTGCCGCCCAGGAAAACAATTAGGCAGATTCTAAGATTTTGGTCCAGCAACACTGAAAGGGTGGTGCTTATATTTCCAAGTCAGGTGGTGAGTGCCTTGGTGAGAAACTTGGAAGATGCTGCCCTTGTCCTTCTATGTGTAAGTGTTCCTGGGTCTGGAAGGTGTTGTCTCTTGTGGGGGTGACAAGAAGTAGGGGATCACAGTTTAAGAATAAGAGTATCTTTTTTAAGGTAGAAATCAAAACGATTTTTTATTACCTTCGCACAGTAGTCTGCGGAATTTTCTTCTCCAGAAAGCATTGGAAGTTATATCGCTAAATTTATTCAAAACTGAGCTAAAAGTACTTTTGATTGAGAAAATTTGTAGTATAATAGGATATGAATATAGTAATGGCAATGATGTAATTGATGTTATTCCAACATTAGTGCATCAGACTAGAACAGAGTGCAGACTCGAGAGAAGTGTATGATGGAGCAGGAGTAAAACACTGGACAAGGGAGCTGCATTCGAAAAGATATATATACAGGTGTAAATAAATAGTGATAAAGCATTGAAAAGAGTGAGGGAGCCTCATTCAAATTTAAAGACAACCTAGACATGCCAGAAAGCAAGAAAAGTGGCTGTAAACTGGACCAGCCTCAGAGTATATGTGTTGCCACCCAATGAGGGATGTTTGAGTGTCGCCATAAAGCATGCTGAAAACAAGAATTCTTGAAAGCCTGATTGCACATTCCAGATCCAAGAGACACAAGAAGAAATTAACTCTGAGAGATAGTAAAGAACCTCGGAGTACCTCAAAGATAAAACAGTATAACAGGTAATTCAGGAGCACAAACATAGCTCATTAGAAATTAAAGGGAAAAAATGCAAGTATTTTCCCAGGTCAGTGTGGTTCAGTAACAGTTGAGACACATGCTATTCCACTGCAGTATGTAAATGGTAAGAGCCACAATGAGGGCAGAAGTGGGAATGAGCTGTGGACTGATGGTTCAATTCAAACAGGACTGCACAGAGTTATATATAAAGGAAAAAGTGGTATCCGTTCAGTACATATCTATACACAGTTGGGTTTATAGCCAATGATATGGGATAAAGTGTAGATGAAAATACTAAAAAACTTGGAAGGTCCACAGTGAAATCTGGTCATAGAAAGAGCAAGGTTCAATCAAAAGTCCCAGCAACAAGGGAATCCATTCAATATTTCCACCATATGTTCGCAGATTAACAGGGTGCTGCTGATGTGGGGCCTTGATGTTCAAGTTAATAAGGGACTATGACATTGTTATACGAGGAACTGTGCTAGAACAAATTATTCAAGGTGTTATTTAAGCCAACATCAGAGCCCACACTCAGTACATAGAGGAAACACTGTGAATCCTTCTGATGTGGTCAGGTGACATTGTCACCTTCCCAAAAGCTTTCCAAAATGCCAAATAAACAAGAAGCAACCAGTGACTCATAACGCCAGGGAACCAGGTTTGATTCCAGACTTAGGTGACTGTGTAGATTTTGCACATTCTCTCCATGTCTGCATGGGTTTCCATGGTGTGCTCCGGTTTCCTCCCACAGTTCAAAGATGTGCAGATTTGGTGGATTGGCCATGCTAAATTGCCCCGTATTGTGCAGGGATGTGGATTCACCATGGGAAATGCAGGGCGATAGTGATCGGGTGGAGGGGGAGGTGAAGCGTCTGGGTGCAGTGCTCTTCAGAGGGTCTGTGTGGACTTGATGGGCCAAATGACATGTTTCCATACTGTAGGAATCTATGACACCAGGATGTTTGAGACAAGGTTCGGGAAAACACCAGAAATGCATTTAGTGTTCAGCAAGGGGTGCTATCAATGTGGAAGAGCAGGACATTTAGAGAAGTACTGTAGATCAACAGTTCCTATTTTACCACTGAAACAGAGAAGTACTGCCAAATGAAAAATTCCTGGTAAATGGAAATTATTTGGAAAAGGAAAAATTCAAGAAAGCAAGGATGAAGTTCAACAAAGTAAAACAACATTTCTATGTGAATTCAGAGAGGGGCAGCAGAGGTTCTGAACTACTACCTCACAAGTGAAGGGTTTACAAACAAACGAATTAAGAGCAAAAGTGAGTCATTCAGCCCACTGAGCCTGCTCCAGCATTTAATCTGATGAAATCTGATCTCATTGTGGCTCAAAATCCACTTTCCCATCTATCCTTGATATAGAATCATAGAGATGTATAGCACAGATATAGAACCTTCGGTCCAACTGGTCCTGCTGGCCAGGTATCCTAAATTAATCTAATCCCATTTACCAACATTTGGCCCATATCCCTCTGAACCCTTCCTATTCATATACCCATCTAGATGCCTTTCAAATGTTATTCAAAACAAGTCAACGAGGTGTCTTTTGCTAACAAAGAATATCCAATTTATTGCAAATAAAACTTAAACAAACGTACAACTCATTGGAAAAAAAAGTTGCCAACTGTTTAAAGATAGATATGACATATTCTAACATATAAAACTCAACATGAGGCAAATATGGATATCAGAGAAATTTGATTGAACATCCCAAAGAACACAGCAAATATCGATTATAATGAAACAAATCACAGATTTATTAGTAATCACACAGACCTAGGAAACTGTATGAGTCACCAAATCTCATTAAAATATGAGAGATAACAATTCTTCACTTTCAATGACCTGGCCTTGAAACGCTTCAAAGAATGCCCCATCATGCACTGCCTCAATGACTGCTCATGTTCTGGTTGTCTATTTTCCTTTCCTGGGACTACATTCCCCTGGATTTTGGAAACTGCACAGGCGCAATTCCAATTTTTCGCAAATAGCAAACTTCAAGTCATGTTGATTTATGGATTTTCCTGAGCTCTAACTTTATTTTTAATTCATTCAGGGAATGTCCATGTTACTGGTTGGACTAACACTTATTTCCAATGCCTCATTGCTCTTGAGAAGATGGTGATAAGCTGCCTTCTTGAACCACTGCAGTGCAACCGTTGTAGGTATATCCACTATGCCATGAGGGAGGGAGGTCCAGGATTTTGGAAATGACATGGAAGGAAGAAAAATATATTTCCATGTCAGGATGATGAGAGGCTTGAGGGGACTGCTATTAGTGTTTTCATGAATCTACTGCTCTTATCCTTCTTGGTAGTGGTTGCTGGGGGTTTTGAATCGGTGCAAAAGGCCAGTATTGCTTTTGTGTTTTCAACCCTCACTCACTGCTTGACTGAACTATTAATTGTTCACTGGAATCTATAAGACCTTCATATCTCCTAGGATGCAACCCATCAGGTCCAGAGGATATCTAAGTCTTTAGTCCACTACTTTGCCGAGCAGTTTTTCTTTACTGAGAGTGATCGTATTTATTTCCTCTCCTCCTTCAGCCACTTGATCGTTTAGTAATTTTAGTATGCTGACACGGAATAATGTATCTGCAGCAGGCAGATCAGTGAGTCATAGAGCTGTACTGTATGGAAACAGACCCTTCAGTCCATCTCATCCATGCTAACCAAATACCCTAAATTTATTTAGTCTTTTTTGCCAGCATTTGGCTCATATCCCTCTGAACCCTTCCTATTCATATTCCTATCCAGATGCCTTTTAAATGTTGTAATTGTACCAGATTCCTCCGCTTCCTCTGGCAGCTCATTCTATAACACGCCACCCCCTGCAACCCCCTTAGATCCCTATGAAATCTTCCCCACCCCTCTCCTTAAACCCATGTCTTCTAGTTTTGGACTCCGTTACACTGGGTAAAAGACCTTGACTATTAACCCTATCTATGCCCCTCATGATTTTATAAACCTCTATAAAGTCAGCCTTCAGTCTCTGACACACCAGGAAAAGTAGCCCCAATCTATTCAACCTCTCCTTATAGCTCAAATCCTCCAAACCAGGCAACATCCTCATAAATCTTTTCTGAACCCTTTCAAGTTTCATAACATCTTCCCTAAAGCAGGGATACCAGAATTGAACGCAGTATTCCAAAAGTGGCCCAACCAATGTCCTGTACAGCCACAACATGACTTCCCAACTCCAATACTCAGTGCATTGACCAATAAAGGAAAGCATACCAAACGCCTTCTTCACTATTCTGTCTACCTGTAACTCTACTTTCAAAAAACTCTTAACCTTCACTCCAAGGTCTCTTTATTCAGCATCACTCCCCAGGACCTTACCATTCAGTGTATACGTGCTGCACTGATTTGGCTTTCCAAAATGCAACACCTCACATATATCAAAATCAGACTCCATCTGCCACTCCTCAGCCCATTGGCCCATCCAATCAAGATCATTGTACTCTGAGGTAACCTTCTTCACTGTCCACTACACCTCCAATTTTGGTGTCATCTGCAAACTTACTAACCATACCTCCCCTGTTCACATTCAAATCATTATATAAATAACAAAAAGCAGTGGATCCTTGGGGTACTCCACTGGTCACAGGCCTGCAGTCTGAAAGGCAACCCTCCATCTCCACCCTCTGTCTTCTAACTTCAAGCCAATTCTGTATCAAAATGGCTAGTTCCCCCTGTATCCCATGTGATCTAATCTTGCTAACCAGTCTGCCATGAGGAACTTTCTTCAAGGCCTTATTGAAGTCCATATCGATCACATCCACTGCTCTGCCTTCAGGATGAGGTCCAGTAATTTTTCCCTGTTGCTGGTTCCTTCTCTATCTGCCCTGCCAAAAACACAGTAGAGCAGCCATGTCCTTTAAGACTTGACCAGTTCAGTGAGGAGTTGTGCAGGACGTTGAACTTGTCCACATTTGAGCCTTTGCCTAGCATGACCTTATTTTTCTCCTTTATGCCTTTGTCACCCTCAGTGAGTTCAAGTGTTGTTCAACACAGCAGAGTGCAGATTTGTAAGCAGATAATTTCCCGTCGCATATTTGACCTGAAGCCATGAGACTTCATGAAGTCCAGAGTCAATGTTGAAGACTCTCAGGACGGTATGCTGCTATCACGGTCTGGACATACACCATGTTGATGATGGTGTGTGTTATGGACCAGACCAACCCCCTCAAAATATATTAAGAGGGTAGGCTAGACCCTAACTTATTCTTATTTTAAAGGTAAACGTCAGGTGCTATGTTCCAGATCAATTCAATTGGTCAAACAACTCGACATTAAGCAAAACACAATTTATTCAAACACTACAATTAAAATACAAAAAAAAGTAAAGAACTTGGAATAACTTAACTCTATTGGAAAACTAACACAATAATAGGTACAGTAACCATTACAAAGTAACAATTCGAATATAGTAATATCTCATAAACACACCCTTGGCAAAAGGCAAATTCAGACAATGGATTTTGTCTCATATGCAACTCCAGCAGCAGGAAGAGAACCCCCAGCTTTTGGCTGTAACCGAGAGAGGGAAAAATAGCTTCTGCTTCTTCAAGACCCCTACAGCAACTGCTGCTGAAACTAAAAATCCCTGGTTCCATGGGTGAGAGCTTGACCCCACTCATTCAGGCTGCTTCTATTATTCCAGCAGTTTTTAAAAAATGACCAAAGCTTCACAGTATGTTTAGCTTCTCATAAACTGCCTAACACCTGTCCCCCAATCTTCTCTTCTCAAAAATATCCAGAACAAAATAATCTCTTAAAGCCACAGCATGTGTTGGACTTTTGGTAAGATATGATTCTGTGACAATGACTCTATCAAACTGTAGCTTGTCTAGTCTATTAGACTACATTCTCATATTGTGTGGCTCATCTGGTTTCATTCCTTCTGATGGATTTTGTAGCACTTTTGATACAACTGAGTGGCTTGCTGGTCAACCCCATTGCTGTCACATGTAGGCCAGACCAGATAAGATTGGCAGGTTTTCTTCCATAATAGACATTAGTCAACTAAATAGTTTTGATTAGCGTTAACCTAGCTATTTTTTAATTCCAGATTGTATTAATTCAAGTTTCATCATCTGCCTTTGAAAGATTTGTTTCTGGATTACTCTTCTATGGATATGACCATTATGCCACCATCTTCTGTGCCATTCTTCTCTTTATTTAGACTTTGCCTTAAATTCCCCTGCTCCTGCCCCTGCCCCTTACTTTACCCATTGCTTGCAAGTTCACTGGGAGATATCAACTACATTTCCAATGCTATGTCATCAACAATTCACATTGAGAACGTGGTCGGGTTCAGAAAGAACAATGGGAGATATGGTTTTGAGTGTCTGGGTGTGGAAGCATTATACTTATATACGTGTAAGTATGTGAGGCCTCCATTTTTACAGAGCAGCGAGGAGAGAGTGCGGAGAGAAGCAAGAGATGCCGGGAAGGGAAAGCGCGAGAACCGTTTTTAAATGAGCAGTAGAGAGAGAGGCCACAGCGAGGAGCAGAGAACTGTTGGGTATATATTTGGGCAGCGGCTGAATCCTGAGACACTACACATGTAGTATCTCCTACCTGCCCTCCTCCTCCATCCAGAAAAATGGACTCTCGTGTGTTCCTAAGGAAAGGTGTTTCTATTGATATTTCTTGTGTATCATGTGATTGATTAAAAGTTTACTGTTAGTTGAATAAGACCATTGAGAAGTACTAGAAATTATTTAACTCATAAATTTTTATAAATTAATTAAATAAGTGGAGAGGGATGGACAGGTGATATGCTGTAGCTGTATGATGTGGGAGCTGGCTGATCCCGTTGTGAACGGCAGTGACTACATCTGCAGCAAGTGTTGGTTGTTGAAGAACTCCAGATCAGAGTTGATGATTGGAATCTTAGCTTCAAACACTGCGGCACATCCGGGAGGGGGAGAGTAACCTGGACGCTTTGTTTCAGGAGGCAGTCACACCTGAGAGATTAAGTAATTCACATTCAGTTAGTGATCAGGAATAACAGAGTGTGACTGTACATGAGGCAGGTAGGGGTTTCTGAGTTCAGGAGTGGAGGAGCCTCAGCCCTTGACCTTGTCCAACAGGTATGAGATTTTTGCTCCCTGCACGGATGAGGAAAAGGACTGAGGACAGGATGAGCCAGCTGACCACGGCACCGTGGTGCAGTAGGTCATTCAAGAGGGGGGAACATAAAGACAAGTAGTTGTTATAGGGGTTTCTATAATTAGGGGGACAGATGGTACCCTTTGGGAGCCGGATCAAGAGTCCCACGTGGTGTGTTGCCTGCCCGGTGCCAGGGTGCAGGACAGATCCAACCAGCTTAAAAGGATGTTGGAGCGGAAGGGAGAAGATCCAGTCATTGTAGTCCACGTTGGTACTAACAACTTAGGCAAGGCTAGGAAGGAGGACCTTTTTGGGGATTATCAAGCACTAGGAAGGAAATTGAAGAACAGGTCCTCGAGGATCATAATCTCTGGATGACTGCCTGAGCCATGTGCTCATTGGCATAGGGATAAGAAAATTAGGGAAGTAAATACCTGGTTAAGAGATTGGTGTGGGAAAGAGGGATTCCATTTCATGGGACAGTGACGTCAGTTTTGGAACTGGGGCGATCTGTACCAATGGGACGGTCTCAACCTGAACTGATCTGGAACCAGTGTTATGGCAAAAAGGATAAATAGGGTGGTCACTAGGACCTTAAACTTGTGAGTCGGGGGAAGGGAAAGGGAAAGCGACAGGGAGTATAGAGTCTAGTAGAAAGATAAACAGTACGTTAGCATCTGTGCAGGGTTTAAGTTCAAGGCAGGCTAGGAATGAAGCAAAAAGGAATGATAACTTAGGACATATTATTAAAGATATTGGAAATCATGAGGATAAGAAAATTAGCATTAATGCACTTTATCTAAAGCAGATGAATTAACAGCACAAATCATTGTGAATGATTATGATGTGGTAGGCATCACAGAGACGTGTCTAAATTAGAGTGGTGCTGGAAAAGCACAGCCAGTCGGGCAGCATCCGAGAAGTAGGAAATTCAATGATTCGGGCAAAAGCCCTTCAAAGTTTTTGTTTTATACATTGATTTTAACATCACAGAGACATGGTTGCAGTGGGTTCAGGACTGGCAGTTAAACATCCAAGGATTCACAACTTATCAAAAAGACAAGGAGGTGGGCAGAGGAGGAGGGGTTGCCTTGTTAGCTAAGAATGAAATTAAATCTATGGCACTGAATGACATCGGGTCAGATGATGTGGAGTCTGCGTGAATGGAGTTGAGGAACCACAAAGGCAGAAAATCCATAATGCGAGTTATGTACAGACTGCCCAGCAGTGGTCAGTACCAGGAAATTGATAGGGCATGTCAGAAAGGCAAGGTCACGGTGATCATGGAGGACTTCAAAATGCAAATGGATTGGGTGAATAATGTTGCTGGTGGATCCAATGAAAGGGAATTCATGGAATACTTACAGGATGGCTTTTTGGAATAACTTGTGATGGAGCCCACATGGGAGCATGCTATTCTGGACTTAGTGCTATGTAATGAGGCAAAAGTGAGGACTGCAGATGTTGGAGATCAGAGTCAAGATTAGAGTGGTGCTGGAAAAGCACAGCAGGTCAAGCAGCATCCAAGGAGCAGGAAAATTGATGTTTCGGGCAAAAGTCCTTCATCAGGAGCATCAGCCCTTGACCTTGTCCAACAGGTATGAGATTTTTGCTCCCTGCACGGATGAGGAAAAGGACTGAGGACAGGATGAGCCAGCTGACCACGGCACCATGGTGCAGAAGGCAATTCAAGAGGGGGGACCATAAAGACAAGTAGTTGTCACAAGGGAATCTCTAATTAGGGGGACAGATGGTATCCTTTGGGAGCCGGATCAGGAGTCCTGCATGATGTGTTGCCTGCCCAGTGCCAGGGTGCAGGACATCTCCAACCAGCTTGAAAGGCTATTGGAGTGGGAGGGAGAAGATCCAGTGGTTGTGGTCCAGATTGGCACTAACAACATAGGCAAGGCTAGGAAGGAGGACCTGTTTGGGGATTATCAAGCACTAGGAAGGAAATTGAAGAACAGGTCCTTAAGGGTCATAATCTCTGGATGACTGCCTGAGCCACGTGCTCATTGGCATAGGGATATGAAAATTAGGGAAGTGAACACTTGGCTAAAAGATTGGTGTGGGAAAGGGAGGGATTCCATTTCATTGGACATTGACATCAGGTTTGGAACTGGGACAATCTGTACAATTCCTGATGACGGGCTTTTGCCCGAAACGTCGATTTTCCTGCTCCTCGGATGCTGCCTGACATACTATGCTTTTCCAGCACCACTCTAATCTTGACTCTGCTATGTAATGAGCCAGACTTTATAAAAGATCTTAAAGTAAGGGAACACGTAGAAGGCAACAATCATATTATGGTCGAGTTCAGTCTGCAGTTTGAAAGAGAGAAGGCAAAATCGGATGTGATGGTGCTACAGTGAAATAAAGGTAATTACAGGGGCATAGAGTCATAGTCATAGCGTCATCGAGATGTACAGCATGGAAACAGACTCTTCAGTCCAACCCGTCCATGCCGACTAGATATCCCAACAATGGCAGGGGTTTCTGGGTGTAATTGAGGAGACATTGCAGAGGTTCATCCCAAAGAAAAGAAAGATTATCCGAGGTGGTGGTGGGGAGGGAGGGCATTAGACAGCCATGGCGGACAAAGGAAGTCAGGAAATGTATCAAAGAAAAAGAGCGAGCCTATAAAGTGGCCAAGAGCACTGGGAAATCAGAAGATTGGGAAGGCTACAAAAACAAACAGAGGATAACAAAGAGAGAAATAAGGAAGTAGAGGATCAAATAAGAGAGCCAGTAATATGAGAAATGATAGTAAAAGTTTATTTCAATGCTTAAGAAACAAATGAGAGGCAAAAGTAGAAATTGCGACGCTCAAAATTGGTGCAGGAAGGCTAGTGCTGGGAGATAAGGAAATAGCTGAAGAACTTAATAAGTGCTTTGTGTCAATCTTCACAGTGGAAGACAGGAGTAATATCCCAAAAATTAAGGAGAATCGGGACAGAGTTGAGTATGGTAGCCATTACAAAAGAGAAAGTGAAAGAAAAGCTAAAAGGTCTAAAAATTGATAAATCTCCTGGCCCCGATGGGCTACATCCTAGAGTTCTGAGGGAGGTGGCTAACGAAATAGTGGAGGCCTGGCTTGTGATCTTTCAAAGATCACTGGAGTCAGGGAAAGTCCCAGATGATTCGAAAATCGCTGTTGTAGCCCCCTTGTTCAAGAAAGGATCAAGACAAAAGATGGAAAATTATAGGTCGATTAGCCTAATCTTAGTTGTAGGTAAAATTCTAAAGTCCATCGTTAAGGATGAGATTTCTAAATTCTTGGAAGTGCAGGGTCAGATTAGAACATGTCAGAATGGATTTAATAAGGGGAGGTCATGCCTGACAAACCTGTTAGAATTCTTTGAAGAGATAATAAGTAGGTTAGACCAGGGAAACCCAGTGGATGTTATCTATCTAGACTTTCAAAAGGTCTTTGATAAGGTGCCACATGGGAGGCTGTTGAGCAAGGTGAGAGCCCATGGTGTTCAAGGTGAGCTACTGGTATGGATTGAGGATTGGCTGTCTGACAGAAGGCAGAGAGTTGGGATAAAAGGTTCTTTTTCAGAATGGCAGTTGGTGACAAGTGGTGTCCCGCAGGGTTCAGTCTTGTGGCCGCAGCTGTTCATTTTATATATTAATGATCTGGATGAAGGGACTGGGGGCATTCTGGTGATGTTTGCCGATGATATGAAGTTAGGCAGACAGGCAGGTAGTACTGAGGAGGTGGGGAGGCTGCAGAAAGATTTAGACACTTTAGGAGACTGGTCCAGGAAATGGCTGATGAAATTCAACGTGAACAAATGCGAGATCTTGCACATTGGAAAAATGAATACAGGGATGTACTATTTCCTAAATGGTGAGAAAATTCATAAAGCCAAAGTACAAAGGGATCTGGCAGAGCTAGTCCAGGATTCTCTAAAGGTTGTCTTGCAGGCTGAGTCCATGATTAAGAAAGCGAATGTAACGTTGTTATTTATCTCATGAGGGTTGGAATATAAAAGCAGCAATGTGCTTCTTAGACTTTATAGAGCTCTAGTTAGGCCCCATTCAGAATACTGTCTCCAATTTTGGGCCCCATACCTCAGGAAGGACATACTGGCACTGAAGCATGTCCAGCAGAGATTCACACGGCTGATCCCTGGAATGACAGGCCTAATATACGATGAACGGCTGAGGATCCTGGGATTGTATTCTTTAGAGTATAGAAGGTTGAGGGGAGATGTAGTAGAAACTTACAAGATAATGCATGGCTTAGAAAGGGTGGACGCTGGGAATTTGTTTCCGTTCGGCAGGGAGACTAGGTACAGCCTTAGAATTAGAGGGGGTCAATTTAGAAGGAAACGAGGAGACATTTCTTCAGCCAGAGAGTGGTGGGCCTGTGGAATTCATTGCCACGGAGCGCAGTGTAGAACGGGACGTTAAATGTCTTCAAGGCAGAGATTGATAATTTCTTGATCTTGCAAGGAATTAAGGGGTACGGGGAGAGTGCAAGTAAGTGGAGTTGAAATGCTCATCAGCCATGATTAAATGGTGGAGTGCACTCGATGGGCCGAATGGCCTTACTTCCTCGCCTATGTCTTATGGTCTTATGGTGTGTTGTCACAATCTCGTGTATGTTTCCACCCAGCCATGAAAAAGACTTTTGTACTGGTGACGTTCAGACGCTGTTTTCTGATTAAAATCTATATTTTAGATTGGCAGGGTAGAGCTATGTCAGTGAAGATTATGATTCAAAGTAGCATAAATTTCCTGAGTATAGAAAATAAACGTATAAATGCTCAGAAAGCCTGAAAGCTAAAATGACTTAACCAAAACATAAGCTTTGAATTTGTAACATCAGAATTTAAGTATAGTCTTGACATCACATGACATTGATTATATTTCATTAACCTGCCTCCTTCACTCTGTTCTCCAAAGCGAAAGAACACTCTTTATATGGTTTATGAGGGAATATTTATGACGATTGTGAAGCTCACAATGTTAGGGGACCTGAGGTTAAATTATGAGTTCACTAAATAGACTTCCAGATGAGAAAACCAGGATGAATATTGTTCATGGCAATAACGCTGCACGGCTTTCACACATACTTCTGAAATCAACCGATGATGTAACCTGGTAATAATTCACATATTGCAAGAACACTAAACTCATACTGTATACTGTACAGCCATTCAGCCCATCTGCATCCAGAAACAATCCCCAGATCCTCCTGCTACAGGATTCGTTAGTCAGTCTCAGGTTTCTTTCTCCACTGGCCCAGGAGAAATAAAGTTTAAAGCAGTAATTAATCCTCAAGAAGAAATAAAAGGTAGTGTTCTGGGGAGCTCTGTTTGAATTGCACCATGGCAGATGGTGGAATTTCAATTAGTCATAGAGATGTACAGCACGGAAACAGACCCTTCGGTCCAACTCATCCATGCCGACCAGATATCCTATTCTAATCTAGTCCCATTTGCTAGCAGTTGGGCCATATCCCTCTAAACCCTTCCTAATCATATACCCATCCAGATACCTTTTAACTGTTGTAATTGTACCAGCCTCCACCACATCCTCTGGCAGCTCATTTCATACAAGGACCGCCCTCTGTGTGAAAAAGTTGCCCCTTAGGTTTCTCACCCTGAACCTATGCCCTCTAGTTCTGGACCCCCCCAGCCAAGGAAAAAGACCTTTATTTATCCTATCCATGCCCCTCATGATTTTATAAACCCTCTATAAGGTCGCTCCTCAGCCTCTGATGCTCCAAGGAAAACACCCCCAGCCTATTCAGCCTCTTCCTACAGGTCAAATTCTCCAACCCTGGCAACATGCTTGTAAATCTTTTCTGAACCCTTTCAAGTTTCACAACATCAATCTGATAATAAGGAGACCAGAATTGCACGCAGTATTCCAAAACTGGCCTAACCAATGTCTGTACAACTGCAACATGACCTCCCAACTCCTGTACTCAATACTCTGACCAATAAAGGAAAGCATACCAAACGCCTTCTTCACTATCCTATCTACCTGCGACTCTACTTTCAAGGAGCTATGAACCTGCACTCCAAGGTCTCTTTGTTCAGCAACACTTCCTAGGACCTTACCATTAAGTGTATAAGTCTGCTCTGATTTGCTCTTCCAAAATGCAGCATCTTGCATTTATCTAAATTAAACTCCATCTGCCACTCTGCAGCCCATTGGCCCATCTGATCAAGATACTCTGAGGTAACTTTCTTCGCTGTCCACTACACCTCCAATTTTGGTGTCATCTGCAAATTTACTAACTATATACCTCCTGTGTTCACATCCAAATCATTTATATAAATGATGAAAAGAAGTGGATCCCATACTGATCCTTGTGACACACCACTGGTCACAGGCCTCCAGTCTGAAAAGCAATCCTCCACCACCACCCTCTGTCTTCTACCTTCGAGCCAGTTCTGTCTCCAAATGGATAGTTCTCCCTGTATTCCATGAGATCTAACCTTGCTAACCATTTCCCTTACCCTGACACTGTGTCCCAGGTATTTGGAATTCACCAGTCAGTGGAAATGAGTTTTGATTGTCTCTCCTGTTCAGTCCCTTCAGAGTCATGTACTTTTCACTGACGTCACCCCTCATTTTTCTGAACTCCAGAAAAACATAAACCCAAGTTTCTAATCCTCTCATCGCAGGCCATTAATATTTCAGATAATGCACCTTAATAACATAGAGAAAGAAATAGATGGGATTAGTTCGAGACAATGGCAGGAGGATCATTGGGTCAAATTACTTGTCTCTGTGCTGCACATTCTATACAGGTTTAGGAGGAGTGACTGAGAGCTTGGTCAAAGCAAACAGGTTCAGCCAGGCTCTTATGAACATTAACTGTAAAGCTATATTTAATATATATATGTGAGTCCCAACATTTCTATAATGTACAGGAAAGAGCAGCATTTTGCTTTCATAAGAAGCCAATCCATTCTCATCTAGATAGGAAATTATTCAATTGGTACAATTTCTCGAAGGTTCACAAGGAACAAATGCTTGCCTTGTGCTTGTAATAGCTGCAGGTTGTCCCCTTCAATAGAATATAGAGTCATAGAGTCATACAGCATGGAAGCAGACCCTTCGGTCCAAACAGTCCATGCCGACCATGTTCCCAGACTAAACGAGCCCCACCTGCCTGTGTTTGGCCCATATCCCCCCAAACCTTTCCTATATATGAACTTATCCAAATATTTTTGAAATATTGTAACTGTATCCGCATCCACCATTCTCTCTGGCAGTTCATTCCATGCATGTACCGCTCTCTGTATAAAAAAGTTGCCCCTTATGTTCTTTTTAAATCCTTCTCCTCCCACATTAAAAATATGTCCCTAGTTTTGAAATCCTCCACCCTTGGGAAAAGATCTTTGTCATTCACCTTATCTATGCCCCTCAGAATGTTATAAATCTCAGTAAGGTCACCCCCTCAACCTCCCGTACACAAAGGAAAAGCTCCAAGTCTTTCCAGTCTATTTTTTTATATCTCAAACCCTCTATTCCCAGCAACATCCTGGTAAATATTTTTGAACTCTCTCCTGTTTAATAGTATCCTTCCTATAAGAGGGCCACCAGAACTGCACACCTTAATCCAGATGAGGCCTCACCAATGTCCTGTATGAGCTCAACATGACGTCCAAACACTTATACTCAAAGGTCTGAACAATGAAGACAAACCACACAAACTTTAAAAAGTACTTAGGTAAGTACTTGAAATTTCATAACATTCAAGGTTATTGGTCAAGTGGTGGAAAGTGGAATTTGTGTGGATTTAAAGCAGTTTGTTTGGTGTAGACTCAATGGGTCAAAGGGCCTCTTCTGTACTGTGTGATTCTAAAACTTCAGGGCAGCTCAGTGAACAAGTCAACTCAGCAGAAGGGTTTAGTTTGTGAAACTTCCAAACTAGGCGAATTTGGTTAGAAATCTGTGGGTTATTGGAACAGAGAAAGATTAGACTCTCAGGTTTTGAGAAGTTGGAAGATCTATAAAGGATTCATTGAATTGTTGTTATAATCCATGGCTTGACAAACTGTCAGGGGTCAACCACCACCACCTGATGAAGGTGCAGCGCTCTGAAAGCTAGTGCTTCCAATTAAACCTGTTGGACTATAACCTGGTGTTGTGTGATTTGTAACTTTGTACACCCCAGTCCAACACTGGCATCTCCAAATCATGTCAGGGGTCAGTTAGATTAGCTAAAACAAAAATATACTTCAAAGAGTTGAGATAGGTATGTAATGAATGGTTTCGATTGAGTCTTTGATTTGTTGTATTTTATGAGAATTATAAGCATCATCTTTATTAAATAAATCAGGTTTTAAAAATGTTTTCTTAATGTACTATTAATACAGAAAATCTGCAGTCTCTTGTGACTGTACCTCCGTGACAATTACTACCCGAGTGAAGATTTGGAGATGCCGGTGTTGCCCAGATTGTAGGTGTTAACTCCCTGTACAAAGATGTAAGATTCTGAAAATCTGTTTTTTACATTAGAATCAGTCTGACCATTGTGGCACAAACAGCCTCACAGGGAGTTAACACCTTCAATATCTTATCTGGGCCAACATGACACCAATTGTTAAAGTGCACTTGAGAATGTAACTTTTAAAAAAAGTTTTGCGATTTACATGTGAAAGAACTGATACCAACATGGTCATTCTAAAAGATAAGAGACTTAACAAACAATTCGGGTCTTTTTCAATATATGATTTCAGTTACATCACACTGGAAACTTTTGCTATAAATTCTGTGTCTTACAAACTTATTCTCCACAACCATCTGATGAAGGAGCTGCGCTCCAAAAGCTAGTGCTTCCAAATAAACCTGTTAGACTATAACCTGGTGTTGTGTGATTTTTAACTTTAAATACCTGAGTGAAGGAACAGTGATGTAGTTAGCTATAGTGATATAGTTATACTTTAGGGGAAGGTGATGACCTGGTAGTATTATTGCTGGACCCACGTAATGTTCTGGGGGCATGGATTCGAATCTTTCCATGCCAGATGGTGGAATTTGAAGTCATAAAGCCATAGAGATGTACAGCATGGAAACAGACCCTTTGGTCCAACCCGTCCATGCCGACCAGATATCCCAACCCAATCTAGTCCCACCTGCCAGCACCAAACCCATATCCCTCCAAACCCTTCCTATTCATATACCCGTCCAAATGCCTCTTAAATGTTGCAATTGTACCAGCCTCCACCACATCCTCTGGCAGCTCATTCCATACACGTACCACCCACTGCGTGAAAAAGTTGCCCCTTAGGTCTCTTTTATATCCTTCCCCTCTCACCCTAAACCTATGCCTTCTAGTTCTGGACTCCCCGACCCCAGGGAAAAGACTTTGCTTATTTATCCTATCCATGCCCCTCATAATTTTGTAAACCTCTATAAGGTCACCCCTCAGCCTCCGACGCTCCAGGGAAAACAGCCCCACCCTGTTCAGCCGCTCCCTGTAGCTCAGATCCTCCAGCCCTGACAACATCCTTGTAAATCTTTTCTGAACCCTTTCAAGTTTCACAACATCTTTCCGATAGGAAGGAGACCAGAATAGCATGCAATATTCCAAAGTGACCTAACCAATGTGGCCTAACATGACCTCCCAACTCCTGTACTCAATACTCTGACCAATAACGGAAAGCATACCAAACGCCTTCTTCACTATCCTATCTACCTGCGACTCCACTTTCAAGGAGCTATGAACCTGCATGCCAAGGTCTCTTTGTTCAGCAACAAAGGTCCCTAGGACCTTACCATTAAGTGTATAAGTCCTGCTAAGATTTGCTTTCCCAAAATGCAGCCAGTCAATAAGCATCTGGAACTAAGAGTCTAATGATGACCATGAATCCATTGTCAATTGTTGGACAAACCAACTGGTTCACTAAGGGAAAGAAACTGCTATCCCAACCTGGTCCAGCCTATATAAGATTCTAGACCCACAGCAATGTGGTTGACTCTTAACTGCCGTCTGGGTAATTAGGGGTTGGAAATAAATACTGGCCCAGCCAGTGACGCCTTCATTCTGTGAATAAATATTAAAAAGGTTCTGAGACAGGATGGTGTGTGGCTTGGCAGGGAATTTACAAGTAGTGGATAAAGGAGCAGAAGGACTTATGTGTATATGTGCATGTCATGCAAGTTGGTAGGGCAGATTAAGAGAGGGTCTCTGTCCTAAAAAGGTAACTCCTAGTTCTGGACTCATCTACAAAAGGAAATGTCCTTTCCAAGTCCACCTTATCAAGAGTATTCAGGGTCTAAAACAACCACCTGATGAAGGAACAGCGCTCTGTAAGTTAGTGCTTCCAAATAGACCTGTTGGACTATAACCTGGTGTTGTGTGATTTTTAAATTGGTCCACCCCAGTCCAACACTGGCATCTCCAAATCATGACTTCAATTGTTACATCTCGCTCTTCTAAACTCCAGTGGGAGCGCTCCCAGCCTATCCAACCTGTCCAACCTCTCCTCATATGACAACCTTCCCTTCCTCACTTGCACTTTGCATGGGGAAAAATTCTGTTTTCAGGGATGAGCTTTCATGACCGACATGTCAATTAATCTGAACAATGCTGGTGCAGGAAGGGTGGTTGGATACGTTGCTGAAAATGAAAGCAGAACAGTGGAATCTATTTGTTCACCTGAGAGGACAGATAGACTCATGATAAAATCTGATTTGATTTGATTTGATTTATTGTTGTCATATGTACCTAAATACAGTGAAAAGCTTTGTTTTGTGAGCAATTCAGGCAGATCATAGCAAACAAGGACAAACAGATCATTGGGTACTTAGACAGAGTGAGGCACACAGGGGCTACATTACATTGTGCAGGAGGTGTGCAAAGCAAAATCAACATCATTTGAATTTAGAGAGTCCATTCAGCAATCTGATAATGGCAGGGAAGAAGCTCTTATGTTCAAGCTTCTATACCATCTGCCTGATGGAAGAGGTTGTAAGAGAACATTACCAGGGTTGGAGGGTTCTTTGATGATTTTGGCAGCCTTTCTGCAGCAACAAGAAGTGTAAATGCAGTTCATGGATGGGTGGTTGGCATCCATAATGGTCTGGGCTGTGCTCGTTACCTTCTGTAGTTGCTTACAGTCCTGGGCAGAGCAGTTGCCGTACCAGACTATTATGCACCCAGACAGTATGTTTTCTATGGTGCACCTGTAAAAATTGGTGAGGATCCTTATGGACCTGCCAAATTTCCTGAGCCATCAAGGAAGAAGAGGCATGGTTGTGTCTTCTTGACCATCGCATATGTGTGGGAAGTCCAGGACGAACAGTTGGAACTTGACGCTCTCGACCCTTGCAGCTTCCGCTCTGTTGATGTAGCTGGGGGCGTGTCCTTCTTCTTAATTCCTGAAGTCAATGATCATTTCTTTTGTTTTGCTGACATTGAGAGAGAAATGGTTATCATTACAACACGACACCAAGCCGTCTACAGGTAGTTCTCCTATAATGCATGTTTATTAAACGTGATTTGTCTGTGATACAATTTGTGAATTGCCAACTTTTTTTTTATAAAGCAAATTCCGGTCGGGGTTATGCTGCGTGTCGCAGAACATGGAGGATTGGACTCTGCAACATCATCACGTGATCAGTCCGCTTGTGCACTTTCTCGTGAAGAGTGTTGTGAAAGGTATTGTGAAATGTTTGTGCTAGTGGCCTTGGAAATGCATTGTGAAAATGTCTGCACAGCCTGAGGACAAGAAGCTGGGAGCAATCTGTTAATTTAAAAACTTAAAGATTTGAGGTAAATAAAATGTCACTGAAATTGACTAACAGTAAAAGGATAGTGTTGAGGAGCAGTTTAAAACTTGGCTTTGTTTGTGTTAAGAGCTTTTCTTCTTCCTATTTGTTTAAAAAATATGTTTAGATGTTAAAGATTCGTGAATCTGTTTCAGTGACTAATCACTATGGTACCAACTGCAAAAAAAAACACAATACAGGGGCTTAGACATGGTCAGTCAGCTGCTTAGGGTGGTCAGAGTCAGGAAACTCTGCACACAGTGGGTGAGAGAGAGAAAGGTGAGTGGCACACTTACTTTTGGTGCATGTATGGAGATGACCTGAGGGGGTGAATAGGCTGTGCAGAAGAGATTCATGGTTAGTCAGGGTCAGATGTTAGCCCCGAGGATAAGAGTGAGTGAGGTACAGTAGCAGAGATAGAGTAAGTGTGAGGTGTCAATGAGAAGATGGTGGTGCTTTCACTGGCAGAGTGGAGAAGGTCATTGATCTTCTTCCTACATGCTGCATATTCCTTCAGAGGGTTGAGACTGCATTGGCCTGGATGGTAACCCTGGTCCAGGTTGGCGTAGTTCCAGTAGAATGACGCCAGACCAGATACGGATGGCAGATTACCTTCCCTAAAGAACGCTAGTGAACCAGATGGGTTTTTAACAAGACCCAGTAACAGTTTTCATAGTTACCATCACCGGTGACTAGCTTTTCACTCCAGTTTAATCAATTTAATTTTAATTTCACTAGTATATGTGGATTTGAACCCATATCCCCCAAACTGTTCACCTGGATTGCAAGTCCAATGGTATTACCATTATGCCATCATCGCTTCAGACCGCAACAGTTCAAAAAGGCAGCTGAATGCTGCCTTCTCCAAGGGTAATTAGGGATGAGCAATAAATGATGGTCCAACCAGCAACTACCGCATCCAATGAAAGAATTAAAAAGCTCCTCTCCTACCAAGTGCAGAGTCAGTTAATTCAGCAGGAATGGAAGAAATTGAGCTGGGACCCTTTCAGTCTCTGACCACCTGCTACATTAACTTGCTGAGCAATCCTGTCAGGCTGGAATTGTGATTAGGGCTCCTAGAAGCAAGTATTATATGAAAACACTCAGGATCTGGTGTCAGTTTGACAGACTAAAAGGAAGCATTAAAAGCAAAATACTGCAGATGGTGGAATTCAGAACTTTTGAAGAAGAGTCATACTAAACTTGAAATGTTGATTCGGTTTCTCTCTCCACAGACCTGCTGAGTTTCTCCAGTGTTTTCTGTATTTGCAATAGGAAGTCTTGTCTTGCTTGACTTTACAAGAGAAGTAAAACTATTGAGAATTAAAAATGTACATATTTATTAATGTGGATGAATAGAGAACTGCTGATGATGTTTATCGCTGAATATTTACACATTGAAAAGCAGTCATTGAAGCAAATGATTGCCTATTGCATAAAGAATCCCATTTATTAATAGAATAACACAATGCAATCAAGACCACTGATGCAGAATTGTAAAAACAACCAGTAAATCCTGATCAATATCAGAGATCTACACTTTGGAGTCAGCTCATCAATCACAAATGGTGTACCGATAGTTGAACTGGAAGTTGATGTTTGTGTTGATATTTTTAAAACAATATTAATAATTTTTAAAGCAATAATGTTACAAATTAGGAAACAAGTCACTTTAAAAAGGTGGGCCATCACTTCGAAATGTACATTGCCATGGAGAAAACAAATTAAAAATTGAGAATAAATTTGATCTGCGCATTTAAATCCAGGCAGCTTCTCCGTGTGATCGTGATATCCCAGAGAGTTCAGCAGGCAGGATTGAATTGAACGATAATGAAGAACAGTAGGCAGCAGGAAATGAAGGAAACCTCCAGTACAACGTTAAGTAAAAGCAAACCAAACAAGATCCTTCGTGTAGGTTTGTTCCAGCTACGAACCAAAACCATTTAAATCTTTACTTTACCAATCTCCTTTGCTTTTGCTCTGAATCATATGTTGCATCAGTAATTTGTGGATTAGACAATGAATCTTATGTGAATATATCCTATAAATATCTTTTCTTAAGGATGAGATTCCTTTTAAATGTTCCCCTCTGTCCCTTTGTTTCTCCCTGAGCTCCAGCCATTCCAGGCAGGAGTGAGAACGGAGAATTGGAGCTGCAGCATTAGTTTCTTTCTACCTTAAATGATAGGGAGGACTCATTATTAAGAAAGGTCTGGTTGGGCAAGTCGGAACATAAAGTAAGGTTCACTGTGAAATCTTATCAGTATGCACATGATGAAGGTGAGAATCAGATCAGCTGCTAATTTAAAATGAATATTTGAAGTGGCAGAAATTTCCGTTGTTTTAGTTAAAGGCCAAACACTGGCTGGCCATGCTTGTTGTGGGAAAGCCCATCAAGCAAGTTGTTTACAGTAAGATACAGAACAACCTCAGTTATCCGAACATCAATTATCCCAATTTATGATTATCCGAACATGATCTCAAGGTCCATGTGCATCCATTTCAATTGAAGTAGGAAAATTCTCTTCCTCGTCCATTTAATGCATCATTTTGTAAATTTGAACAGGAATATAGATGCAAGTATGCTTTAATAAATGATTAACTTCAAATACATAATGAAGATGTGACGTTAGAGTTAAGTCTTACACTTTTTATAAAAAGGCTCTCCAATGCTTATTCTCCCCGGGACAAAGGTTTGTGACTGTGAACACATAAGAACAACATATGTGCAAGCCCGAGCTGTGGGCTCCAACAGCAAGATTCCCTCTGAACATTGACTCGCTCCATTTTGCAAACCCAACAATTTTTTCCTCAGCTCATTTTCGGGAGAGTTAAGTCAAAAAATTTGCTTGCACTTTACGTTTCCATTGCTTTTACCGCCTATTATCCCATGACGACTCTTTTTTTCCAAACAAAAAGTAGTTCAATGTCTTTCAGCTGACAAGAAAATTTAATGTAATTTTTTTGTGATGGGGGAGAGCAAATCGTAGTGAGTTAGCACAGATGAAAATAAACAGGAGGAAACCTTGATGGGAGGAAACACAAGGAAAACATTACCCCTCCAAAAAAAAATTGATGAGAGGACGGAAACTGAAGTCAACGAAAAAAGTCTTCCCTCTCTCTTATGTTCCACTTGTATTTTGCGCCTCTCTCTCCCTCTCCAGGGACTCACCTGTGGCTGAGGGAGGAGGGACAACACTTGGTTAGTCTGGATGGTGGGGCGACACTGAACAGAAAGATGCCGGCTGCTGACGAAGACCAGGATAAAAACAAGGAAAATGTCAGTGAAAACTCTCTCAGACTTCAGTCAAACTCTAGCCAAAAAGTGATTTTATTTATAAAATACTATGAACTTTTAAGCAATAGCAAGTGTTTGTACACATTTTATCAATTGAGTGAAATAAAAACTCTGTAAACATGCTTTTTTACGTAAAAAAAACAGGAGTGTCAGAGATTCTGATACTCTGGGTGCTGACTCTGATAAGGCTGTGCCAGAGTTAAGGACCTTCCATGTGTAAAGAAAGGGTGATGTGGTGATGGGATACCAGCCTTGGTCGAATTATTTCTGTGGCGATGAGGGTAAAGCCCATTCCTGAAGAAACTTGCTGTTAACATTAAAATGGGCAGTGATTGGGAGGCCCGGTCGGTCCCTGCGGCCCAGCTGATACACTCGGCAAACTGTTCCCTAAGTTTATGTCAGTCTCCCCGATGTAGAGAAGACCACATCAAGAGCACTGATGCAGTAAACTAGGTTAGAAGAGAAAACTTAGGGAATGGCTCACCAAACATCTCAGCCAGGCCCTCAGAGACCTACTGGACCTCCCAGTCACCGTCCATTTTTTTTTATAGATATTTTTATTAGAAATTTAACATTTTTACAAGTTTACAAAAATAAACAAAACTCTCAGATATAAACATTGATATACAATTAGCTCAAATATACAATAGCCAAAATTTGACAAAAAAAAACAAAACAACAAAAAAAACCGAAAAGAAAAAAAAACAAACAAACAAAACTCAACTATCTACTAATCTAACCTACAACTAACCAGGGTGTATATTTAAGTCTCTTACATGCTCGGGATGTGTTAACATCAGATATGATAAAACCCGTATTCGTGCGGGATTCCTCCCCCGAGGGGCCGCGGACCAGCCAGGTTTGTAGTCTCAATTAAATAAAAGCCCTTGTTAGGATAGCCGAAATATCTGTATTTATGTAATTCAAAAAGGGCTGCCATATTTTATAAAATAATTCGGTCTTTCGGTGCACCATATTTGTAAGGAAGTCAATCTGGTTGGACATTGAGGCTTCTCAAGTAAAATACCCACTTATTAACCTTTTATTCTCAGACAAGAGGAAAATCATTACAGATCACTGTGCCACCGTGTGGGCGGCACGGTGGCACAGTGGTTAGCACTGCTGCCTCACAGCGCCTGAGACCCGGGTTCAATTCCCGCCTCAGGCGACTGACTGTGTGGAGTTTGCACGTTCTCCCCGTGTCTGCGTGGGTTTCCTCCGGGTGCTCCGGTTTCCTCCCACAGTCCAAAAGATGTGCAGGTCAGGTGAATTGGCCATGCTAAATTGTCCGTAGTGTTAGGTAATGGGTAAATGTAGGGGTATGGGTGGGTTTCGCTTCGGCGGGTCGGTGTGGACTTGTTGGGCCGAAGGGCCTGTTTCCACACTGTAATGTAATCTAAAAATGTAATCTAATCAAGGGGAATACATTCCATAATTAGTCTGTGCCAATTTGAAAGTCCAGGGGGGCCCTCCGCCACCCAGTTCATCAAAATATTTTTCCTTGCACAGAAAGAAAGAATAGAAAATAGTCTCTTCCCGTACGTGTCCAGGGAGGGAAAGTTCGAAAAGCCCAAGAGGAGAGATACGGGGTCCACTTTTATTTCCGTTCCTAAAATTTCTGTCAGGGTGCTTGCTACTTTAGTCCAATATCTACGGATCTTATGACAGGTCCATAAGCAATGTACAAGAGTGCCCACCTCTATTTTGCATTTAGGACACATTGGAGATGCTCCTGCCTTAAATTTTGCCAATCGAACCGGTGCTATATGGGCCCTATGAAGTATCTTCAGCTGGATAGCCTGGGTTCTGTTACAAATAGTAATTCTTCTAGCATTTTCCCAGATATCATTCCACGTTTCTGTGGAGATTTCTAGTCCCAGATCCTGATCCCATGTTTTAAGCAGATTATCCATATCTCCCGATACTTCATCATGTAGCAAATGATAAATATTACTGACGGAAGATACCCCCACTGGTCGTAGGACACTACATTCTCTATCGGATTTATAAAGACTATCTAATAACGTAGTCTTCTTCTGTATAAAATCTCGAATTTGGAAGTATCGAAAGAGGTCTCCATTGGGTAATCCGAATTTCTGACGCAGCTGTCCGAAAGACATCAGGACCCCATCTTTAAATAAATCCCCGAGACATGAGATACCCCTGGCTCTCCAGAGTTTAAAAGTGGCATCTGTTAACCCCGGTTGGAATCCCCATGCTCCCACTATCGGTGCATAGGGGGATGTTTTATGTGAATTACCCTCATTTTGCCGCATTATATTCCAAGCCTTGATTGTATTCAGTATTATAGGGTTTTTACAGTGATCTGTAATGATTTTCCTCTTGTCTGAGAATAAAAGGTTAATAAGTGGGTATTTTACTTGAGAAGCCTCGATGTCCAACCAGATTGATTGTGGATCAGACAAGACCCAATCAGCTATATAACTTAATAGGGAACTTAATTGATATTTCCTAAAATCTGGGAAGTCCAATCCACCCCTTGCCTGTGGAAGCTGTAGCTTCTTCAGCTTAATGAGGGGCCGCCTATGGTTCCAGATAAAGGAACTCAGCCAGCCGTATAATTTACATAAAGCCGTCCTCGGCAGCATCACCGGAAGCATTCTCATAGGATATAGGAGACGGGGCAGGATATTCATTTTGATTAATGCTATTCTACCCAACCAGGAAATTGGCATGTCTCCCCATCGCTGGAGGTCCTGCCTTATCCTTTCCAATAAATACACAAAATTAGCCTTATACAACTGACCAAATACTGGAGTAATAAAAATGCCTAAATATAAGAAACCCTCCAGGGACCAGCGAAAGGGAAAAAGGGAACCGTCCGCTAAGCGGGGTATCACAGCAAGGCCACCCATTGGCATAGCCTCCGATTTTGAAAAATTAATTTTATAGCCTGAGAATGCGCTAAATGTATTAATAACTTGGATTAAGCGAGGTATGGACATCAAAGGGCTACTGAGGAATAGAAGAACATCATCTGCATAAAGGGTAATTTTATGTTTACCTGTACCAATCCTTGGGGCCACTATATTAGGATCAGCTCGTATAGCTTCTGCTAGTGGTTCAATTATTAGCGTGAATAACAATGGCGAGAGGGGACATCCCTGACGGCAGCCCCTACCCACACTGAAGCTATCCGAGCCTAATCCATTGGTAACCACAACTGCTTTGGGATCACTATACAATGTTGAAATCCATTTGGTAAACACCTGTCCAACACCAAACCTCTCCAATGTGTAAAACAAATATGACCATTCGACCCTATCAAATGCCTTTTCCGCGTCTAATGAAACCACTACTCCTGGTATCTTTCCCTGATGACAAGCTTGAATCATATTCAGAGCCCTTCTAACATTATTGGATGATCTACGGCCCTTAATAAACCCTGTCTGATCCTCCTTTATAATATGTGGCAGTATCCTTTCTAATCTCAGTGCTAACGTTTTAGAGAGGATTTTAAAATCTACATTTCGCAAGGATATTGGTCTGTATGATGTACAATCTTCTGGGTCCTTTCCTTTTTTAAGGATAAGAGAGATATTTGCCTCTTTCAGCGAAGGCGGGAGACAGCCCTGACTATATGCATAGTTATACATGTCCATAAGTGGACCAACCAGTATTTCTGTAAATTCTTTATAGAATTCAGCTTGAAAGCCATCTGGGCCCGGCGTCTTACCATTTTGAAGGTGCCTAATTGCATCAACTATTTCTTGGGGTGTAAGAGGAGCATTTAGGACCGATACTTGTTCCGGAGTTAGGTCTGGAAAAGTCAAATTTTTAAAAAATGACTGCATCCTCTTCGTCCTATCTTCACATTCCTGTGATTTATATAACTCAGAATAGAATTTTCTAAAGGTCGCATTAATCTTTTTATGATCATGAGTCAAAATACCCGTACTTTCCTTGATAGACATAATAGTCTGAGGGGCCTTTTTTTTCTTTGCAAGAAATGCTAAGCATCTACCTGGTTTGTCGCCATATTCATATAACCTTTGCTTTGCAAATAATATTTCCCTCTTAGCCGTTTGAGTAAGTGTAGTATTTAGAGCTGTCCTAAGAGCTGTAATCCTTTGCAATTTAATAATAGAGGGTCTATCAGTGTATGCTGTTTCAGCCGCTTTTAAGCGGGCTTCAAGCAGACGCTGTTGTTCTCCCTTTAATTTCTTCTGGGTCGCTGAGTAGGAGATGATCAAGCCTCGCGTGTAAGCTTTGATGGTCTCCCACATCATTGACGGGTTGCTAGCTGTACCTGAATTAATTTCTAAAAAAATTTTAAATTCTTGAGAGAAGTACTTTACAAATTTACTATCTTTCATTAAGAAGGGGTCCATACGCCAATGCCGAGGGGATGTCCCATTGTTCCTCGCCTTAGTTTCCATATATACAGCAGCGTGGTCAGAAATTGCTATATTACCTATTTTACAGGATGATATGGAATTTAAAAAAATTGAGGGGGCAAAAAACATATCAATTCTGGTATGACATTTATGTGGATTAGAGTAGAAAGAAAAATCTCTACCCTGTGGATGAAGACATCTCCATACATCTACTAATCCTAATTCTTTGTTCAGATCCATCAATTGTCTAGATCTGGGAGATACTCCTGCAGTACTCTTGGGAATCCTGTCTATTTCCGGATCCATAATACAATTAAAGTCTCCCCCTATAATTATATGACGGGCATCAAAAGCCATCAATTTTGAAAAGGCTTCCGTTATAAATTTAAAGGGGTGTGCTGGGGGGCAGTACAAATTTAAAATCCCATATTCCTCTCCATTTATGAGAGCTTTAATCAAGATATATCGTCCAGATTCGTCTTTTATCTGCTTTAGGATTTTGAAAGGGAAATTCTTCCGAACAAGAATAACAACTCCCCTGCTTTTGAGCTAAAAGAAGAAAAAAAGGCCTGATCAAATCCGCCCTGTCGTAATTTCAAGTGTTCTTTATCTGACAGGTGTGTCTCCTGTAGGAGAGCTATATCAACTCTTTCCTTCTTAAGATTTGATAATATTTTCTTCCTTTTAAGTGGCGAATTACTCCCCTTGACATTCCAGGTGCACCACTTAACCGATTGATCAACCATAATCCTCTGGGCCAATCCGAGACCCCTCGGGAGGGGGAACCCTATCCAGAACATCCCGAGCATGAAACATGTAAAATTTACAAAAATAAACCCTCTTTAATACACCCACAACAATACAGTAAAAAACTATTTCTAAATAAAAAAAATATAAAACGTATCTAAGTGGAGACTTTCCCCCTTGTTCCCAGGGGGCATCACTTCCTCTCCAAAAATCCCTCATATCCTCTCCCAACCAATGCCCCACCCTTGACCCAGGCACTCCTCAATAAAATGAGGAAAATTCAAATATAATACAAAGCTAGAGTTAACAGTGAGCACCCCACCCCCACCCCTACCAACACCTGGGTATATTTGGTAATGTTAATACCATATATAAACATATAACTATAAAATTACCAGTTCAACAAATAATAATTAAATATGATAATACAAAATAACGAAGGGAAAAACAACCCCGCTCCTAAAGACAGAGGTAAAATCGAATAAGGTAACCACCTCCCCCCACCAACATTAACCAATTCCCCCAGCTTATATATACATATATATACATACACATACATATATATATATATATACATACATACACACACATATACATACACCCCTCATATATACATAAAATAATAACAGAAAACAACTCCAAGGGGTGGGGGGAGAAAATCAAATCCCTCTCCCCATCCCCCATAATAATATTAAGCAATAAGGTAAGAAAAATAAAGGGAGGGGATATAAACCAAAACGGGGGGGGGGGGGAGGCAGACCAACATCCATTATGTCCTACAGTTTATCTAAGAGAGTCCAAGAATTCCTTAGCCTTTTCTGGTGATCCAAAGTTATATACAGATCCTTCATGGTTAAAGCGTAACATCGCTGGGTAGCGTAAGGAGTACTGTACATTTAAGTCCCTTAAACGCTTCTTCGCCTCGTCGAATGCCTTCCTCTTTCGAACCAGAGCCGGGGAAAAGTCCTGAAATAGCATGATCTTGGATCCTTTGTAGATCATAGCTTGGGGGTCTTTTCCGAGATTTCTAGAGGCTTCTAGGAGTATCTGCCTCTCCCTGTAGCTCTGCAGCCGGAACAGGACCGGGCGTGGGCGCTGGTTCGAGCCGGGCCCGCGTATTGCTACCCGGTAGGCCCATTCCACCCTTACCTGGCCTGATCCAGCTTGCAGATTTAAAAGTTGTGGCAGCCACTGCTCCAGGAATGCTGTAAGCTGGCCTTCCTCTTCCTGTTCGGGAAGGCCCAGCAAACGAATATTTTTTCGACGACCTCGATTATCGAGGTCGTCAATATGATTTTCCAAGGTCCGGACTCGCTGCTCAAGAGTCCGGACCTGATCCACGGCCGATTGAGCGGTTGTCTCCGAGGTCGCGGCCTTTAGCTCCGCCCCTCGGACTCGGCGTTGAATTTCTTCAATTTCACGGTCGTGCTTCTGCAGCGCGGCCGAGAGCGACTCCCAACGATTCCTGGATTCGACGATAAAGGCATCGATCTTCGAGTCAAGCTTGGAAAGCATTTCTGCAAGACTTGCTACTGTAGGTAAGTCCCCCGGGGCGGCTGTGGACGCCTCTGCTGCAGTTGGAGAGTGTGGGGGAGGGGTTCCTGCTTGCTGAGAGCTGCGGGCTCCCTTCCCTTTAGTCATTTTAACTTAGGATAAAGTTGCTTAAATGTAATATTACACAACTAATTGAGTTACTAAACTATTATAAATGATTTATAAATGATTTGGTGAGCTTGGTAGGGGGTAGGTGACTCACTGTGCCCAAGTCTTGGGAGGAGCACTATAGACTCAGTCTTACTGGGTCGCCGCCATCTTGGATCCCCCCACCGTCCATTTTAATTATTCTTCCCACTCCCTTACCAACATGACCACCCTTGGCCTCCTCCATTGCCACAATGAACCAAACTGCAAATTGGAGGAACAACATGTCATCTCCCTACAGCCTGGAGGATTCAACATTGAGTTCTCCAATTTCAAATAACCTCCCTTTCCTTCCCCCTACTCCCTTCCCAGCCCCTCCCCATCCCTTCTACTCCTCCTTGCCACCAACCAGATCCATTCTTCCCATTGACCTACCAGGTCATACCCTCTACCCGTCACCTATCCCCACTTCACCACCCTATCCCTGCCACCCTCTTTATCTGCAGCTCCCCTTCCACCAACCCCCAGTCCTGAAGAAGGGTTATACCCAAGACGTTGACTTCTCCACCTCCTGATGCTGCCTGGCTTGCTGTGTTCTTCCAGCCTCCAGCTTGTCTACCTTGGATTGCAGCATTTGCAGCTTTTTGGTCCCTAAAAAAGGGTCAGCCTTGGAAATGGTGATGTACTACAGCAAAAGCTTTCAATGAAGTGAGGAAACAGCTGTTATCCTTTGGGGTGATGGCACACTATGATCTAAAGTGAGATCTGGTATTGACATGCAATGACTCCCCATACAGCATTGGGGTAGTATTAGCCCATAGTTGGCCCAATGGAGAGGAACGCAGAACAGCGTATGCGTCCATGCCTTTGGATAATGCAGAGTGTAAATACACCCAGATAGAGAAAGGTTTGTATCTAGAATCAATACCAATATATTTATGGAAAACCTTTTTTGATAATAACACACTACAAATCCCAACTAGGTCTACTTAAAGAGAACAAGGCAGTGCTGCCCATAACTTCAGGCCGAATTCAGCAATGGGCTCTTATACTAAGTGCATTTAATTGCAAGTTGGAACACCGTCTGGAAAGCCAAGTAGTGAACATAGTTCTGTTGAGCTGCCTCCCATTATCAGATGCACCACCAATGATATTCCCAATGGAAGAGTCTGTAATGATATTACATTTTCTGGGCACACTTCCAGTCACAGCTGACAGTATCAGACTTTGGATGCAGAAAGATCTTTGGAAACCCAAAGGAGCACCATAACCAGAACTGAATCCTTTTTGGACCAGAGAGACCAGCTCTCAGTAGAGGACGGCATATTGCCATGGACAGCAAGAGTGATTGTCGCAAGGAAAGGTCACCACCTGACACTGTCTGAAATCCACCAGGGTCATCGCCAAGGTGAGGCAGTGCCCAGAGTGCCAACAAGGACAAAAATTACCACCAGCTGTTTCCTCACATCTGTGGGAATGGCCGGGTAAACCCTGGACTCAGTTACACGTTGACTATCCAGGTCCTTTCATGGACTCAAAGTTCTTAGTCATTGTGGATGCCCACTCAAAGTGCGTTGGGTTCATTTGTCAAACACAGGGAGTAGAAAAACTGTGTATATCTTCTTCAATACACAGACTCCCAGAAGTGTTTGTCACAGATAACAGGTCATTATTTACCAGCAGGGAATTTGGGTATTTCCTGAAGTCAAATGGGGGTCAACATCTGAAGACAGCTCCATACCACCCATCATCCAATAGCATGGCATAAAGACCAGTCCAAACGTTGATGGCTGGCTTGAAGAAACAACCTACAGCCTTGTTAGATATCAAACTGTTCCAGTTCTTGTCTGATTATAGGGCCATCCTGCCTGTAATTACACTGGCAGAGCTGTTAATGGGGAGACAATGCTGCACCAGACTAAATCTGATCTCCCTGGACCTGAGAAGGAGGGTGAAATGGCGCAAGAAATGCCAGTGCCAGACCCAAGTCTCCACTATCTGAGAGAGACAGTTTACTTCAGGGGATGAAATTTGGTGGAGGAACTGTGGGATTGGCCCTGCATGGGTAAGAGGTATGGTCAACATGGGGTAAGGACTAGAGACGTACAAATTTTGGGTAGTTGTGATGGTCCTGACATGGACCATATGAGAAAAGCAAACTCACAAAACGGTGCAGGAGCAAAATATACCCTGCCCCTTGGAATAGAGGGAAAGGGTGCTGGCACCTGTGGGTTCATCCTCTCTGTCAAATGTTGACAAGACTTCTGAATCAGAGATGGACATCACGATGTAGCCACATCAACGCCTTTGCAGGTGGAAGGAGAGAGTGAATTCCTTCCAAGGCACTCCTGGAGCAAGAGGCGAGCTCCTGGATGTTACGTGCTACCTGTATCAGACACTGAGTCAGAGTAACCTGATCTGGTGCTAAAATGCCCCAGGAGGCTCCCCAAACAAAATGGCCCAGCCAATGTCCTCTCTCTTAGAGGGAGAGGGATGTAGTGATTGTAACTAGGTCAGCCAGCTGGACCCTCATAGCATGTGAGCTCCCTGATTGGGGCTATTAACCTGGTCCAATCAGGGAGCCCTGGCTGTCAGATAAAAAGCAGTGTGGCACTGCCCTTTGATGTGAAGGGCAGTGTTTGTCACTGGCCACCCGGGTGTTTTCCTATCTTCCTGGTGGTGGAAATTGAATAAAGATTCGTGCACTTTGTGTCTTCCACTGTGTCTCACACCTGCACACACACCATGGGTGCTGGGGATAAAATAAGCACTACCGCACTTAGGGGGTAGTGTGGGGGTTAAATTTAAAAAAAAAAACCAGGGATGGCGGGGGCTTGCTGGAAAAAAAAAGCAGTGTGGCACTGCCCTTTGATGTGAAGGGCAGTGTTTGTCACTGGCCACCCGGGTGTTTTCCTATCTTCCTGGTGGTGGAAATTGAATAAAGATTGGTGCACTTTGTGTCTTTCACTGTGTCTCACACCTGCGCACACACAAAAAGAAAAAAAAAGAAAAGGGGACTGATGAAGGGCAGTGTTTGTCACTGGCCACCCGGGTGTTTCCTATCTTCCTGGTGGTGGAAATTGGAAAAAAAAATATATATATAAATGATGGTTCCCCTTACTGTTTTGATCACACACCACTGCCCTTTGAGGTGAAGGGCAGTGTTTGTCACTGGCCACCGGGGTGTTTTCCTATCTTCCTGGTGGTGGAAATTGAATAAAGATTGGTGCACTTTGTGTCTTTCACTGTGTCTCACACCTGCACACACACACCATGCGTGCTGGGGAAAAAAATAAGCACTACCAAAAAAGAAAGAAAAGAAAAAAAAAGAAAAAAAAAGAAAAGAAAAAAAAATAAATAGAGTGGCTTTGGGCACCCAGTACGGAGGAAGAAAAGAAAAAATAAACAGGAGATATTTCTCCCTCCAACTCTATTTTGCTAAGAGAAAAAAAAGCATTGTGGCACTGCCCTTTGATGTGAAGGACAGTGTTTGTCAGTGGCCACCCGGGTGTTTTCCTATCTTCCTGGTGGTGGAAATTGAATAAAAAATTTGTGCACTTTGTGTCTTTCACTGTGTCTCACACCTGCACACACACACCATGGGTGCCTGGAAAAAAATAAGCACTACCGCACTTAGATGGTAGTGTGGGGGTTAAAAAAAAAATTAAAAGAGGACACCAAACAGAAAAAAAAAAGCAGTGTGGCACTGCCCTTTGATGTGAAGGACAGTGTTTGTCACTGGCCACCCGGGTGTTTTCCTATCTTCCTGGTGGTGGAAATTGAATAAAAAATTTGTGCACTTTGTGTCTTTCACTGTGTCTCACACCTGCACACACACACCATGGATGCTGGGAAAAAAATAAGCACTACCGCACTAGGTGGTAGCGTGGGGGGGAAAAAGAAAAAAAGAAAAAGAGAGAAAAAAACAAGCAGTGTGCTCCCAGCCCAACTGCTTGTTCTGTGGCGCTGTGGAGTCTGTGGACCACATATATATTGGGTGTGGGCGTTTGCACTCCTTTTTTGATTTTCTTAAAAGCCTTCTCCTCTGTTTTTGGCTGCACTTCAGTCCCACGCTCCTGATCTTTGGGCACCCGGTACGGAGGAGGGAGAGCAGGTCTGAAGACCTCCTCGTGGGTCTGCTCCTGGGCCTGGCCAAACTGGCCATTAACAGGTCCAGGCAGCGGGCCGTGGAGGGGATCGTTAGGGCCGACTGCCTGCCCCTCTTCCGCGGTTACATTAGAGCCCGGGTGTCCTTGAAGAAGGAGCACGCGGTGTCCACCAACACCCTGGAGTTGTTCAGGGAGAGGTGGGCGCCGCAGGGAGTGGAGTGCATTATTTCTCCCTCCAACTCTATTTTGATTTAGTCCCTACCCTCCCCCTCACTGTTTTGATCACACAGCACTGCCCTTTGATGTGAAGGGCAGTGTTTGTCACTGGCCACACGGGTGTTTTCCTATCTTCCTGGTGGTGGAATTTGAATAAAGATTCGTGCACTTTGTGTCTCTCACTGTGTCTCACACCTGCACACACACACCATGGGTGCTGGGGAAAAAATCAGCACTACCGCACTTAGGTGAAAAAAAAAGAAAAAACAAGAAAAGAAAAGAATAAACAGGAGTTTTACCCCTTCACTGTTTTTGATCACACAGCACTGCCCTTTGATGTGAAGGGCAGTGTTTGTCACTGGCCACTCGGGTGTTTTCCTATCTTCCTGGTGGTGGAATTTGAATAAAGATTCGTGCACTTTGTGTCTTTCACTGTGTCTCACACCTACACATACGCACCATACGGTGCTGGGGAAAAAATAAGCACTACCGCACTTAGGTGGTAGTGTGGGGGTTAAATAATAATAAAAAAAGAAAAAAAAATATATATATATAGCTAGGCGATAAAAAAAAGCAGTGTGCTCCCAGCCCAACTGCTTGCTCTGTGGCACTGTGGAGTCCGTGGACCATGTATATATTGGGTATGGGCGTTTGCACTCCCTTTTTGATTTTCTTAAAAAACTTCTCCTCTGTTTTTGGCTGCACTTCAGTCCCACGCTCCTGATCTTTGGGCACCCGGTACAGAGGAAGGAGGGCAGGTCTGAAGACCTCCTCGTGGGTCTGCTCCTGGGCCTGGCCAAACTGGCCATCAACAGGTCGAGGCAGCGGGCCGTGGAGGGGGTCGTTAGGGCCGACTGCCTGCCCCTCTTCCGCGGTTACGTTAGAGCCCGGGTGTCCTTGGAGAAGGAGCACGCGGTGTCGACCAACACCCTGGAGTTGTTCAGGGAGAGGTGGGCGCCGCAGGGAGTGGAGTGCATCATTTCTCCCTCCAACTCTATTTTGATTTAGTCCCTACTCTCCCCCTCACTGTTTTGATCACACAGCACTGCCCTTTGATGTGAAGGGCAGTGTTTGTCACTGGCCACCCGGGTGTTTTCCTATCTTCCTGGTGGTGGAATTTGAATAAAGATTCGTGCACTTTGTGTCTTTCACTGTGTCTCACACCTGCACACACACACAATGGGTGCTGGGGGAAAAAAATAAGCACTACCGCACTTAGGTGGTAGTGTGGGGGTTAAAAAAGAAAAAAAAAGAAAAAAAAAGCAGTGTGTCCGAGATACTAAGACTCTGGGTGCTGACTTTGATGAGGATGTGCCAAGGTCTAGGACTCTCCACGTGTAAATGAAGGGTAAGCTGGTGACAGAAAAGCAGCCTCTGTGGAATTATTTCAGTGTCAAACATTTTGAGTGTTGCTCCATCTGCGCCCATCCAGGCAAGTGGGAGTACTCCATCCCATTCCTGACTTGTGCCTTGTTGACAGGCTTTGAGAAAGCAGGAGGTGAGTTACTCACTGCAGGGCTCCCAGCCTCTGATCTGTTCTTGCAGCTCTTGTAATGGTGGTTTATTTGCATATGAAAGATGCCACATACACAGTGAAAGAAATAACCAGATGAGCTGTTGGATAAGGACTAAAGATTGAGCAGGACACCAGAGGGATCAAAATATACTCATGAGAGCAGGCAAGGCTTCAGTTTAATACCTCACCTTTCAAGGCATTGCTTTAATACAGCTCTCAGAATGTTAAGCTGAAGCTATGGACTCAAATTACTGGAGTGGGAATTGAACCCAGCATCTAACTCTAAGGGGTAAGAGTGCTATAGACTGAATTGCAGCTGACAGCTATTGAGCCCATTTCCTTTTAAGAATGGAAATTTTTCCCTCTCTGATTCCTATTTGACTCTGGTCAGAGAAATCTCTATTCTGTTTAAAAGTAGTCCTGCAGACGAATGCCATTTTTATTTAATTCCGAAGAATATTGCTTTAATTTCCTTTATTTCCGCTGAAATTTCTAGAGGAGCAGAAGGTAATTTTCACTGTGCCTTCCAGCAGTTCTTCATGCTGTTATATTCTATCGATGGCTTGCTTTAATATATGGCCTTTCATAAAGTCCCAAAGTGCCTTCTAGCCAATTAAGTACACTGGAAGTGTAGTCACTGCTGTCAGACAGGAAAAGTGACAGATACATTTTGCACATTATCTCCCTCAAACAACATTGGCCAGGTGTTTTTTTTTCAATGCTGTTGCTAAGGGATAAATATTTTACTGGATGCCACCGTCTATCTCCCAAATGTGCGATGCCTCCCCAGGGCGTCTGGCTGGATTAGGCGCACAAGCCTCTCAATTGAATTTTGAACCTGCTACTTTATCAGCAGTGGGATGAGCAAGCTGCCTAGTGAGTCAGAGTAGACATTGACCCAAAGTGGAGCTAATAGTCTCAGAGACATGGTCTGATGGCGTGACTGGGAATAATTGTTCTGGTTAGAGAAAGAAGTTGTGATCCCTCCAAAGTTTTCATTAATCCCCCCCCCCCCCCCGCCCCCCCCCCCCCCGATGTTTAAACTAAAAGAACTGCAGATGCAGTAAATAAGAAACAAAGATAGAAATTGCTGGAAAGGCTCAGCAGATCTGGCAGCATGTGTGAGAGAAACCAGAGTTAACGTTTCGGGTCCAGTGACCTTTCAGTATCACTGAGTCAACATCCTGGAAATCCCCCCCCCCCTCCCCGAACACCATTGTGGATTGCAGAGGTCCAGAAATGCAACTGGGGATGGGCAGTAAATACTGGCCAGATCTCACAAGTGAAATCTTTAAAAATGATAATCACCATGAATTGTTCTAAAATCCCCCATCTCATTCCATTCGGGAAGGAACTTGCTGTCCTTGAGGAGAAAGTGAGGACTGCAGATGCTGGAGATCAGAGCTGAAAATGTGTTGCTGGAAAAGCGCAGCAGGTCAGGCAGCATCCAGGGAACAGGAGAATCGACGTTTCGGGCATAAGCCCTGAAGAATTCCAAGTTGATTCCTGAAGAAGGGCTTATGCCCGAAACATCGATTCTCCTGTTCCCTGGATGCTGCCTGACCTGCTGCGCTGTTCCAGCAACACATTTTCAACTTGCTGTCCTTGCCTGGTCCAGTGTACATGTGATTCCAGACTCACAGCAACACTCACATCAAATGAATGAACAGAAAAAGATTCAGTATTATATTAGTACTGGAGAAGATTTGTTTATTTTGGCCATACAGAGATAAACTTGGTATTTTATGACAAGTGATTTTCAAGTACAAACAAGTCCAAATATCAAAAGCATTGCACCAAGTTACACGGCCATGTTACACCAGGTACACATGGATGAGTCTGTGTACTGGCCAATGATAAATCAGGAAATTCAATGACTTGTAAATATGGGAAATGTACCAAACCAGCCCCAGCGGGTAACTCCCAAACCACAGACTGTTCCACCCACTCTTTTCACTAAGTTGGAGGAGACCAGTTAGAATCATAGGAGCAGAAGTAGACCACTCAGCCCATTGAGTTTGCCCCACTATTCAATATGATTATGGCTGATTAAACACTTAAATGCCATTTACTCACTCCCATCCCCATAACCCTGTATTGTCATTGGTGATCAGAAATCTATCAATTTCTACTTTAAATATACTCAATGCCTGAGATTCTATATTCCTTTCTGATACAGAATTCCAAAGGTTCACAATCCTCTGAGCAAAATAATTTCTCCTCATCTCTGACCTAAGTAGCATACCCTTTATTCTGGACTCCACACCCAGGTGAAAGATTACATTCTTCAGATGGATTATGTCTCTAAATGTCCCATTGTTTGAAAACCTAGCAACAGAAAGAACATGATCATCACTGACACAATGAATGTTATCTTCTGTTTCTTCAGTATCCCAGAGCAGATAGTGTCTGACAACTGAGCAGTTTATTAGCAATTCTTTACAGGTGTACTAGATGGGGAACGACCCATACCACAACGTTCCCTCCTCTGTCTATGCCCAGACAGTCTGGGAGAATGCACTATCAAGTTGGTAACTGCTTGCTATGGTCTTTCTGCCAAAGTGCAACGAGGGTCTGTTCAGTTATCTCACCCTATTGATGCCTCAAAATGAACACAAATACTTTCCTCATAACTAGAAAGTGTCATTTCATGCAATTCTAGAGAGGTATTTCTAACTCACACTCTCTATTCCAATGATTTTTCTCTCTGCAAAGACTGTACAAAAAGAATTTAGAGATTTTGTATTGTTTATAGATGTTTTTTAATGAATGAAATATATTTTTGAAATTAAAAATGTCAGACAACGAAGCAAGATTCCTGCATTTCATTATTATGATTTTGTGCAACACCAGCACAACGTAGGCTCTGAGAGGCGTGGGTGGCACAGTGGCTCAGTGGTTAGCACTGCTGCCTCACAGTATCAGGGTCCCAGGTTTGATTCCAGCCTCAGGTGACTGTGTGTGTGGAGTTTGCACATTCTCCCCGTGTCTGCGTGGGTTTGCTCTGAGTACTCCGGTTTCCTCCCACAGTCCAAAGATGAGCAGGTCAGGTGAATTGGCCATTCTAAATTGCCTATAATGTTAGGTGCATTAGTCAGAGGGAGATGGGTCAGTGTGAACTGGTTGGGCCAAAGGGTGTGTTTCCACACTATAGGTAATCTAATCTAATCTGAAGCAAGTGACAATAATCTTGCCCAACAGCCAATCATTTAACCAATCTGAGACACAGCACATTCTTCAAAAACAGAGAGTGAAAGTGACACACAGCAATAAACATAAAGAGAATGATCCCAACTGTACACAGGACAGAGAGTATGCGTTAGAAATACAAATGCTAGTACTTTGATTTCAGCAAAGGTTTCCAAAATTTGCAAGCATCCCAGATCATACAAAGTCATCACTGATCGTGATGCTACGTTGGGAAGGAACAGGAACCTCATCCTACCAATTGTGCATGAAGAGAGTGAGCAAGTGAACTCTAACAGTGATCACTTTGCAGTGATGTTGAGTGACAGCAACCAGTAGTGGGATCACCAGATTGTGAAAGAGGTCCAACAGAGAATGACACAGACCTTTCCTCTGGATAACGGACACAATTAGCAAATCAGGACGCGTTGTCAAACCCCAAAGTTTGAAATGTTAGTCTTGTAGAATCGTAGAGTCATAGAGATGTACAGCATGGAAACAGACCCTTCAGTTCAACCCTTCCATGCTGACCAGATATCCCAACCCAATCCAGTCCCACCTGCCAGCACCTGATCCAAACCCTTCCTATTCATATACACATCCAAATGCCTTTTAAATGTTGCAATTGTACCAGCCTCCACCACTTCCTCTGGCAGCTCATTCCATACGTGTACCACCCTCTGCGTGAAAAAGTTGCCCCTTAGGTCTCCTTTATATGTTTCCCCTCTCACCCTAAACCTATGTCCCCTAGTTCTGGACTCCCCCACCCCAGGGAAAAGACTTTGTCTATTTATCCTATCCATGCCCCTCATGAATTTATAAACCTCAAAAAGGTCACCCCTCAAATCTCTAATGTAATCTGTTTTGTAATTATCAAATTGACAACATGTCTCTATGCACAAATATGTGTATCTGGTTGGGATAATTTTTTACCATTGGTAAAAGGGGAATGTTACCTTATATTTCACTGTCAGTAAGTCATTGTGTAGTTAAGAGATGTACTCACTTCAATATCTCAAACCTGGTCCTGAAGTGTTAACTCTGATTTCTCTCCACAAATGCTGCCAGATCTGCTGAGTTTATCCAGCAATTTGTGTTTTTGTTTTGCATTGTATCATAGCACGTGACCCTGGAATATAAAGGTCACATTCTCTAACTCAGATCACTTGATGTTATTGAAAGTTTGCTGCTGTAAAGTAATAATTTAATATTTGCCTAGATACTAAGTGCCTGAGGAAAGTAATATTTGTATCTAATCCCAGTTGTAATATCTGTCTGATGGATTCGTCAATCCAATGATATGCAGTTTCTTATGAGGATATTGTAAGCATTGCCTCATCAGATAAAATACCTTCTGGAGGTAAAGAAACTCAACCACTGCCTCATGGTGCAGCCTGTAGCTTGCCTTGCAGATCTCTTCTGTCCCTGAGCATCTTCTGTCACGTCTGAGATGATTCCTTTGTTATTCTCTGAAGGTGTTCTGTGTTAAGTGTTGCCATGAGGTTTGTGAGGTCCACTTTCGTCAGCACTCGATCAGTACATGTCCTTGTGTAAGGAGACCAGAGCTGCCAGTGTGATTTCACCAAGAGTCTGTATAATTGTGGTAAGATTTACTTATTTCTTCTTTGTTCCCTGTATAGTAAAGGCTAACATCCCATGTGCTTTCCTAAATGATTTTATTTGCACATACCTGTTAACTGGCTTGTGATTCATTTATGAAGATTCCTCTAACCTGTAAATAACAGTGTTTCCCAGTCTCCCACAATTTGAACAAATATTCTGCTTTGCTATTTTTCCTTCCTAGTAGGAATACTACACATCATTTGCCATGTCTTTGTCCACCCACTTCACATGTCTACATCCTTTCGCAATCTCTATGCATCGTCCACACGGTCCCATCCGACCTTGCATCATAATCAGGGGGAGAGTAATGTCACTGGATGTGTAATCCACCTGACATTCTGGGGACACTGGGACAAATCCCATCATGACAGCTGGTGGAACTTAAAATTCAATTTACAAAATCTGAAAATTAAAAAATAGTCTCAGTCACGGATCTGTCATCAATTGTCATAAAAACCCATCTGCTTCTCTCCTGCTCCTCAGGGAAGGAAATCTATTGGCCTACATGTGACTCCATACCCACACCAATGTGGTTGATTCTTAACTGCCCTCTGAAATGACCTATCACGTCACTCCGTTCAGGAGAATTTGTGAATGAGCAATTCTTTTAAGCAGTCCCCAGGTGAGTTTGCCTAATTTCTTGGGTTCAGCTTTTTTGGTGAGGATGGATGAACAGGCTCCTCTTCTTTAAGCATCCCAATTCTCCCCTCAGTTGGCAACGAGAACCATTTAAAAAAGGATCTCTTTCCCATGTGGATACACTTTTCCCCAGACCTAAGGAATGTAAGCTTTAAAAGATGCCAATTTAACCAGGCTTTCTTGAGTGAACAAAACTTTGAGTTCATCTTTTTCTTATTAGAACCTAAATACGAGAGAAAAAAATGCAACTCACGCAAACAGATTAGGAGTAAGAGTTGAGCCCCCTGAAAAAAGATGCAAGTTAAAAAACAGAAATATGCATCAGTGTCTGAGTCATTCCTGAAGGCGAGGCAGTAAAATGTGAAGGCTGAAAACAAAACATGCTGGAGCTCACAGCGGGTCAGGCAGCATCCATGGAGAGAAGCAAGCTAATGTTTGGAGTCTGGATGATTCTTCATCAGAGCCTGTTACAGTGGATGTTACCAGTGGTGTTGGTGTTGGTAGCTGAACAGTCAGTTTTGAGATTCTTGACTTTGTGGGTTGATTGAAATTCCTTTTTCCTGGTTCCTGTCAATAGTGGCTGGCTGACAGCATTTAGAGTGAACGCTATTTTCCTCTTCCTTATCTGCAGTGCAGGGGTGGTTAATGGCTGTTCCAAGTTGTGACCTTCATTAGTCTACACACACTGGGATGTCAGGCCACTATCACAGCTGAAGTTGCTTATGAACCTTTTCTTTTTGTATCTCCCTAAAATGGTAAAGCACAAACATTTCGGCAGGAGATGGCCACCTGCTGAAAGGAGATTGGGTAGTCAGCCTCTCATTATCTCGGCCCTTCTAGTCTTTCTGTTTGAACTTTCTCTGATGTTGCACTGGTTTAGGTTTCCAGAGTTCCTCTCCAGACAACCGCTGAATTTACGAGCATGGCCATCTTTTGACAGTGCCAGCTTTTTACTTAAAAACAAAATGAATTGTTGCAATTAAATGTTCATCATGTCCATAGATTATCCAAGGGTGATGGTAAGAAGAGCAACATCCACACCCCATGAAAGCAGAATAAAAATAATGATACACTGCACTCAGTTCCTCATCTCAGATATTGTTGTAAGTAACTAAGGCTCAAGTGCTGATCCATGTGGTAAGCCATTGCTGCATGCCACCCAAAAATACTTTTTTTATTCCTGCTCCACATCTTCTGCCTATTAATTAATTTGATTGCATCACATGGTATTCTTCATGAAATGCATGACTCTACATGGATTGGAAAGGTTTAGATGGATATGGGCTAAACGCAGGCAAATGGGACTAGTTCAGTTTGGAAAACCTGGTCAGCATGAACAATTTGGACGGAAGGGTCTGTTTCCATGGTTTATGACTGTATGTATGTATGCATGACTATGATTCTATATGCACTAAATTGTGGTAATAAAGGCAAAAGATCAGAATTAGGGGATTGCAGAGATCTTGGGAAATTGCGTGTTTGGAAGAGATTTCAAAGATAAAGAGGGGTCAGTTTGACATTGAGGAAGAGAACTTTAAAATTAAAGCCTGGCCAAGGGGGAATCTAAGATGGCAGTGATCTGAGAAGATCACACTGCAGAGCTTCACATCGCAGCGGGAGCAGGACAGTCCTTTAACCCACCCAACCCAGGTCATCAGGATTTCTTGGGACGTTGCAAAGATTGTGGAGCCCCAAGAAACATTTAAAAATTGACTTACCTGTATTTTCAGCTGTGCAGAAATGCCTAAAAAGGGAGGAGGAGCATCTGAGGCCGGGCCTGCAGCTCAGCCTGCAGCAGCCTCGGAGCCGGTTACTCTCCAGGAACTGATGAACCAGCTCTTGAAATCTCGCGAGATGTTGGGGAAACAGATTGATGAGAAGCTGGCCCCAGTCTCTCTCATGCTGCAGAAGCATGAGCAGCAGCTGGGAGACCTGGAGAAGAGGACGGATGAGGTGGAGCACAGGGTCACAGCGGTGGAAGCTGATGCCAGTTCATACAAGGAAGAGATCCAAGCCCTGAAGACACAGGTTCATAATTTGTGTGACCAAGTGGATGACCTTGAAAACAGGGGCAGGAGAAAAAACATTCGGATCATTGGTCTGCCTGAGGGTAAGGAAGGTGAGCAGCCTGTGGAATTTGTTGAAGATTGGCTTCTGAAATTCCTTGACTTGGAGACTGGCATGAGAGGACTGAAGGTAGAGAGGGCAGACCGGGTCGCAGCACGGAGGTCGGGTCTGGGTCAACGCCCTCGTCCTTTCCTGATGCGGTTCCATCATTACTGGGATAAGGAGAGAGTCATGGAGGCTTCCAGACTCCAGGGGAAGGAACCAAAGGCCCTAATGTACGAGGGGTCTAAGATCATGTTTTTTCAGGACTTTTCAGCGGCGGTGATCCAGAAATGAAAATTGTATGATGGTGTCAAGAGAAGATTGAAGGAGCTTGGGATTCAGTACTCCCTGAGATATCTGGCAGTGCTTCAGATCACCTTAGATGGATCCATGCATCTCTTTGACACATCGGAGAAGGCAAGAGACTTTGTGGACAAACTAACCTAATTTAAACAATTGTAGTATGTATAAATATCGTTGCTTGAGTATGTGTTTATCATTCTGTAAAAGAAATGGGGGAAATCCGGTTGGAGCTTTGTTTTTCCCTTTTTTTTCCTCTATTGATAATAATTTGGTTCAAACTATATCTGGCGGTGGTTAAGATGTACATTTTAAATTTCTAAGTTAGGACATACCAAAGGATGGGTGGGGTATTTATTCCCCTTTTTTTTATAAAATAATTTTTTTTATTCATATTGATATTCTATGGGGTGTTTATTCTTTTTAGCTTGTGCTTGCGATGCGGCTCTAGCTGGGAGAGGTGAAGGTGGTTGAGATGGTTAGATGCCTATTTATGGGCAGTTCGGGACGGGTAGTTGCCCCCTCCGGGCAGGGGATGAGTTCCCCTACTCAGCGCTATTGGTGCTTTATATGTTGGTTTGTTTTCTGGTTTTTGTTGTTTTTTATTTTGTATGTTTGTTAAATGTAGTGGTTTTAGTTTATGTAGTTTTTATATTTGGTAGACCATGCGACACTAAGGCTCAGCAATTTGTGGTTCGGGTTCCTCCTCTCTGGAATTTAAATGTAATTGCAGAAGATTATGGCTAATGATTTATTAAATGGTATACCTGTAATATCAAGGGAAATCACTCACCAATTAAGAGGAAGAAGGTACTCTTGAGTCTTAGAAAGGAGAAGGTGGATATTGCTTTGTTACAGGAGACACATTTGGATGACAAGGAGCATCTGAAATCACAGTAGAATGGATTTGACCGAGTTTATTTTTCATCATTTAATACCAGAAGTAGGGGAGTGGCTATATTGGTAAGGAAAAATCTCTCATTTAAATTGTTGGAATGTGTTAAAGACATATACGGGAGGTTTGTAATTCTTAAAGCCTTGATAAATGGGGAAGAATATGGCATTTTAAATGTTTATTGTCCCCCAGCTCATCCTCTCAAATTCTTGGTAGATGCTTTTTCTAAACTGATAAGTCTCAAGTCTCGGCACATCATTATAGAGGGAGATTTTAACTGCCTCATGGACCCCACAGTAGACAGGTTGCCTAAAGGTCCCTCGATACCCTCTGCACAAACTAAACAGTTATTGGGTTTGTGTGGGGAATTAGGATTGGTGGACGTCTGGAGGTGTCTCCACCCTACAGGTAGGGATTTCACGTTTTTCTCCAATCCGCACAGGTGTCACACGAGGATTGATTTTTTTCTGACCCCTGCGGTAACCCTGGATCTGGGGGCATCCTGTACGATTGATAATATTGCCATCTCTGATCATGCCCCAGTGTACCTCATGGTTAAGATTAAGAATGTTACAGTGGATTCAAGGTACTGGCAAATGGACCCCTTTATTCTCATGGACAGCAAGTTTGTGGAGTATTTCTCGAGGGAATTTCGGGCATTCCTAGACATCAACATAGGCTCGGTTGATAGCCCATCTGTCCTCTGGGAAACTGCCAAAGCTAATGCCAGAGGGTTAGTTATTTCTAATTCCACAAGTAGGAAGCGGCAGAAGGGTGAGCAGCACGGTTGAATGCAGCCAAGAAGGCCTATTTTGACAGACCCTCGTTGGTCAAACTACAGAGGATTACGGCACTACGGTCTGCACTAAATTCCGTACTCACGCAGATGGCAAAGAAGGAACTGGCTTTTGCAAAGCAAAGGTTATACAAGCATGGTGACAAGCCAGGCAAATACTTAGCATACCTTGCCAGAAAGAGAAGTGCCCCACAAACCATTACAGCGATTAGGGAAGGGTCTGGGAACCTAACATGTGATTCTAAAAAGATTAATGTGGCGTTCCAGAGATTCTACTCTAAGTTATATAAGTCTGAGAATTGTGAGGAGGGGCAGGCCAAAATGGAATCCTTTTTTAGAGATCTGAAGCTCCCGGGTGTGACTCCCGAACAACAGTCCTTTCTCAATGCCCAATTATCAGGGCAAGAAGTGCAGGAAGCTGTGAGGCAGCTTCAGAGTGGAAAGGCGCCCGGTCCTGATGGACTTTCCAGTGAATTCTATAAGGAATTTATAAGTATACTGTCAGGCCCGAAGCTGAATATGTTTAATGATTCATACAGTCATGTTTGTCTCCCACCATCTCTGAGAGAGGCCAATATGTCAGTAATCCTTAAAAAAGGGAAGGATCCGGAAGACTGTGCTTCATACAGGCCCATCTCACTCTTAAAATGTGGACTTTAAGATCCTCTCTAAGGCTCTTGCGTTAAGGGTGGAGACTGTGTTACCCTCTATTACTAAAGAGGATCAGACGGGCTTCATAAAGGGTCGCAGATCCTCCAATAATGTTAGGAAGCTGCTTAATATAATTCAAGCATGCCGACAGCAGTCAATACAGGGATTGGTGATTTCTTTAGATGCAGAGAAGGCATTTGACCGAGTTTAGTGGCCGTACCTTTTCTATACTCTAGACCGGTTTGGTCTGGGCGAAGTTTTCATAAGATGGGTAAAGGTTCTCTACAGTGTACCTCTCACTGCGGACATTACCAACGGGGTACGATCAAGCAATTTTAATATTTCTCGGGGCAGCTGGCAGGGCTGTCCCCTTTCACCATTACTTTTTACGTTGGTGATTGAACCGTTGGTAGAGGCCATTCGTGGGGATCTCAAAATATCAGCTCCAGAAGTGGGGTCAAAATTACATAGGATCTCGCTGTATGCAGATGATGTTCTAATTTTCTTGACAAATCCAGCAGTTTCAGTGCCTTGCCTGATACAATGCATTCACGCGTTTGGCGCTTTTTCAGGGTATAAGATTAATTTTGCTAAATCAGAGGCTATGCCGATGTGTGGTCTTATGAAAGAGTTGGCTCTCGAGAGTGACTATAGATTCCCATTTGGGTGGTCATAGGGGTTTTGTGTATTTGGGCATATTCATTACTCCAGTTCTGGATTGGCTGTTCATAGCCAATTTTACTCAATTATTTGAAAAAATTAAACAAGATCTCCAAAGATGGGAGGCACTTCCAGTGTCATGGTTGGGTCGGATAGCACTTATTAAGATGAATATTCTCCCTTGTTTGCTATACCCTATACGGATGCTCCCCCTGATTTTCAATAAACAAACACTCAGGAGACTGAATGGTTGGTTCAGCTCCTTTATCTGGCACCGTAAAAGGCCCCTCATTAAATTAGCCAGTTGCCTCACAGATTTGGGGGAGTAGACCTTCCGGACATTAAAAATTACCAATTAAGCTCGCTTTTGACCTACTTAAGTGATTGGGTTTGTGGGGACCCTCTTTCAATATGGCTAGATATCGAAGCCTCCCAGGCAAGGTGTCCCCTTACCAGTTTGCTGTTTTTGGACAAGGTGAGGACAGTTAGGGAATATTGCCATAACCCAATAGTCATTAATACTGTTAAAGCATGGAGGGCAATTCGGCAGAGGGAAGGTAATATCGGCAAAACATCTTTGTTTACACCTTTAGTGGGTATGCTGAGTTTTCAACCAGATATGATAGATTCAGGATTTAAACGTTGGGCAGCTAGGGGTATATCTTGCATGGGTGATTTATTTGAGGGAGATGTAATGATGTCCTTCGATCAGTTAGTACGGAAGTACGAGTTACCTAATAGAGACCTCTTTCGTTTTTTTCAAGTTAGGGATTTTATTCAAAAAAGGACCACACTTTTGACTGATCCCTACAAATCTGACATAGAAAGAGGGATACTAAGGGCTAAAAGTACACTCTCTGTCAGTACTCTATATCACCAGTTGGGGGGTGCCACCTCAGATGAGTCTGATCGACTCTGCAAGATGTGGGAAAGAGAGCTGAGTGTTGATGTTTCTTCAGAGGCATGGGAGGATATTTGGGAGAATGCAAGGAAGATATCAATTTGCAATAGGACCCATGCTTTACAGTTGAAGATTCTCCACAGGGTCCACTTAGCCCCAGACTGTTTGTCAAAATTTAAACCAGAGGTATCTTCAGCATGTCCCAAGTGCAAGGTCTGTACGGGTACTCTTACCCATTGTCTTTGGTCTTGTGACAGGCTTCAAACATATTGGAGTGCTGTGGTGGGTGCAATGGAGAGGATTTTAGGTGTAGGGGTGGAGAAGAACCCTATTTCGCTCCTTTTGGGCCTACCCATTGTATTTCCTGCAGACTCGCATAAGGCAAAACTTTTCAATATTCTTACATTCTGTGCAAGGAAGAATATCTTGCTCGGTTGGATATCAGAAAACCCCCCAGGCCTGTCGGGATGGCGGAAGATTGTTATGGAGCATATTCCCCTGGATTTTCTCACAAATATGGTACACCACAAAACTGAGAATTTTTACAAGACATGGCACAAGAAATACCTGGACACAGATTTATCTGCCACACTAACAAGGGCTTTTATATAGACGTAACGATTGTGTTTCATGAGTCCAATGTCCAGGGAGGAGGAACTGTGAATGTATGTTTTGTTTGGCTGGGCTGAGTTATTACTATTTATTTGTTTGTTGTTAGGTATTTATTTAGTTAGTTAAATCGCTAGTTTAGGTTTTTTTTAAATTTTATACTTCTCTATATATGTTTATACATTCGTATAGGAGGGTGGGTTGGGGAATTTTTTTATTATTTGGGTTTAGTTTTGTACTATTTTTGTACTGTTTTGAATTGCATTGTTTTGTATTTGTTGTAATATTTAAAAATCTATTTTTTCTTAATAAAAATATATTATAAAATAAAAACCTGGCCAAACTGGGAGTCAGTATTGATCAGTCAACACAAGGGTGATGGAAGAGAGGACTTAGTTGGAACTATGATCTGGTTACAGAGCTTTGGAAGAGCTCTAACTAATGGAGGGTACAAGGTGGGAGGTCAGTCTGGAAGTACAAAAGACAAGATTGAGGCGTCCAGCTACAAATTAACTCAGGTAGGCGCCTCTTCCAGGATACATCCAGGACACATCAGGGACACAAAATTGGAGCTCAGCCTTCTTTTGAGGTCACAACAAAAGAAACAATCTGCAGAATTGGTCTGCAGTGTCTTCATTGTTTGAAATGGAAAAAAGTAACAGCTGTAGATAGACTGATGTTAAAAGAACTGACAGAAGAATAAAGATTAGCAAGAAAGGGTAGGAAAGTTGTCAGTAATAAATAAAGAAGGTCTACCTTCTGCCTTTCATCAGATAGTGCAGGAAAATGGCATTGAGGAAATGATCAGCCATCATGTAAAAACCTGGAAGACGTAATGAGTTATATCTGCCTTATTTGGGCAGTGGGGCAGAATGCATTGACATCATTCATGACAATTCTGCTCAGAGACAGATTCTTATTGATCTTCCTGTTAGGGTCAGTTGTTTGGGTTCATCAGAGCTCAGCATAGTAACAACTTCTTGGGCAGGTCACTACAACTTTGAGTTTGGATGACACAACAGAAACATCGAGCCTGTAAAGAGAAAGTATCCATCTCTCTCTCTCTATTTCTCTCTCTCTCTTTCTCACTCTCCCACTTCTGCATGTGGAGAAGTGAAAATAAATCCCAAGGAGTTAACTATTCTCCTCCTCTATAAATTCCTAGTAGTGGAAAAGAGATAAAAACACATGCAGGGACACTGAAAGGGCAAATTCTCAACCAATCAATGAATGGCTGAGAAGCTGAAGGGACACAAAAGAAAGCAACTCATTGACATTTGTGATCTCGAAGTGCAATTCTCAGATTTAATTCCTCCTTTCCCACCCACAATATCTGAGTCCTGTCTTGTCTCTTTGTGTAACCACTTATATGGGAATTTTAAAGAGGAGTACAGTTAAAATTATAAAATTATAAGTTAGCAATTCATGCTTTTTTCTTGACATTAGTTAAAAAATATTCAATTATAATAAATAGTTATTTTCTTGTTAGTGGAAACCCCAAGTGTGCCTTTTCCTTTATCTTGAATTAGACCATTAGGTAGAATTGTGACAATCCAGTGGCTTAGTCAAATTTTCCCCTTTGTGATAATTCTGGAAATAGTGAGTCCTGATTTCAAAGCGCAATCCCAGTGAGATATGACAACAGCACACTCCTACAAACAGCAAAGTGATGCAGTAATGTATGGATGATCTGTTTCTAACAATTAGCAGAGGGATAATTATTGAGCAGGTCATCTGATCCTTTTCAAGATTTGGAGATGCCGGTGTTGGACTGGGGTGTACAAAGTTAAAAATCACACAACACCAGTTTATAGGACTATAACCTGGTGTTGTGTGATTGATCCTTTCCAAAGTGGCTCAGTGGGATCTGTCACATCCAACCAAGGGGTTAGGATCTCTCCAGAAGATTCTAAAATGGTGAAATGGGAAGACATTAAGCTAATAGGTAGTGGCCAGTCAGTCTAGTGGCAGGGTTAAGGAGTCATTGGAGACAATAATCTGGATGGAACTTTGTTGCCTCTTGGAAAAATAGGAGTTAATAAATGAAACGCAGTTTTTCTTAATTATTTCATGGGATGAGGCTATCACTGATAAAGCCAGTACTTGTTGCCCATCCCTAAATGCTCTTGAACCCTGTGCCTTGTTTGCCCATTCCAGAGGGCAGTTAAGAGTCAACCACATTGCTGTGGATCTGGAGTCACATTTAAGTAAGATCAAAGAAGGATGACATACTCGGTTTGAGTTATAAGGAGAGACTGGATAGGCTGGAACATTTTTCACTGGAGAGTAGGACATCGAGGGATGACCTTACAAAGGTTTATAAAATCATGAGAAGTATGACTAGGTGAATAGCCAAGGTTTTCTTCCCCAGGGTAGGGGAGTCCAACACTAGAGGGCGCATTTTTAAGGTGAGAGCGGAACAATTTAAAAGGGACCCGAGGGACAATTCGGTTTGTATATGGAACAAGCTCCCAGAGGCACTGGTAGATGCAGGTATAATTACAACATTTAAAAGATATTTGGACAGCTATGTGAATAGGAAAGGTTTAAAGGGATAGAGTGATCTTTATAGAGATTGTTTGTATGGAAACAGATCCTTCGATCCAACTCATCCATGCCGATCAGATATCCTAAATTAATCTAGTCCCATTTGCCAGTATTTGGCCCATATCCCTCTAAACCCTTCCTATTCATATACCCATCCAAATGCCTTTTAAATGCTCTAATTGTACCAGCCTCCACTACTTCCTCTGGCAGCTCAATCCATACACGTACCACCCTCTGTGTGAAAAAGTTGCGTCTTAGGTCCATTTCATATCTTTCCCCTCTCATCCTAACCCCATGCCCTCTAGTTCTGGACTCCCCCACCCCACCCCAGGGAAAAGACCTTGTCTATCTATCCTATCCATGCCCCTCATGATTTTATACACCTCTATAAGGTCATCCCTCAGCCTCCAATGCTCCAGGAAAAAACAGCCCCAGCCTATAGAGCGTTTGCCTATAGCTCAAACCCTCCAACCCCAGCAACATGTTTATAAATCTTTTCTAAACACGTTCAAGTTTCACAACATCCTTCCTATATGGGCCAATTGCAGGCAAATGGGATTAATTTAGTTTGGGAAACTTGGTTGATGTGGATAAGTTGGACTGAAGGGTCTGTTTCTGCATTGTGTAACTCGATGTTTTATGACTTAGTTCCCTAAAGGATATTAATAAATCAGATTTTGTTTTACGAGGATTGATGAGGGGTTTGCGGTTAGTATTACTGAAATTAGCTTTCAAGTACAGAGTTATCAATGTAAAGGCCACCAGCTGTTGTTGTGTGGTTTGAATCTTGTTTATGGGGCATTAAACTGAATCTCTGGATTACTAGTCCAGTGACATGGCCATTATTATGTGGGATCCTCACCACAGTCACCATAGTGTAATGGTACGACTGAGAAGCCTTGCATAGATTCACTGCCACTAAACCTTCTTGTTGTCTCTAAGACACCAATACCACATGGAGAAGGATGCCCACACAAAGTCCTTGCTCAAAGAGAGACTTGGTCTTGATAAACTGTAAATAGGTTTACTAAATATTACATAGTAGCTAGTTACATTACATCTCAGATAGTGATCAGGCTCAAATTATCCATAAGCATTCGTTACTGCAAAAACTCAGCACCAGAACTGAGTAACGGTGCAAACACTGGTCAACTTGCTGTCCTCTACTTCCTGATGGGTGGAACTTATCTTGTGATATCAGGTAACCCTCTTGGGTATTGTCCTGCATAACAAATACTGCTTGACCATTGTTTGAAAAATTCCGTAAATTCTTTGGTGAAGTGATGGAATGGGCTATTTGGAATGGTGTAGATGCTGATGTGTCTCTGGACTTCAAAAGACATTTGAAAATGTGCCTCTAAGTCAATTTTGTTAGAAAAAAAATTGCTACATTTAGGATTACAAGGATAGTTAATGAATTCATAGGGATATCTGGTCGGCATGGACGGGTTGGACCAAATGGTCTGTTTCCATGCTATACATCTCTATGGCTCTAACTGCTAAATGGAAAGGAGACAGAAGAAAGGTGAAAGATAATTATTAGATTGGAAAGAAGCATAAAACAATTTCATTCCTATCCAGCCTCCCCCATGACTGTCTGGGTCTGTATCATTTTATTGATTTCTCCATTGACTTTTTATAGACCAGGCTAGACCCCCTGAAAACATTTTAAGAAGGTAGCTCAAACCCTAACTTTTTCTATTTTAGAGGCAGATGTGTAATGGGTACTCCAGGAGTGATGCAGCTGGTCAAGCCACTCGGCTTTAAACAAAATTGAATTTATTTAAACTCGACCGATGATCCACAAACAAAAGAAAACAGAATTTAAATAACCTAACTTATTTGAAAACCCACCTGACTCTGTCACAATTGAACAAAGCTGTTCCAATTCCTGCAACATCCCATAAACATACCCTCTGTCAAAAGGTAAATTCAAACATGGGATTATGGGCAGAAGAGATTTTAGAGAGAAAACTCAGGCGAGAAACCTCTGTTGAAGCAGGGAACCTTTTTCACTGTAGCTGCTTCTCTAGGGTCCCAGCAGTTTCTGACTCCCTGCTAAAAAATTAAACTAAACTAGGAAAATCCTGAACTGGGAGAACTGGCCACTCCCCTTTTCATTGTACAACTGTGTTTAAAAAAAAGGCCTCCTCTGATTGTTGACTTAGGCAATTTCCGTTAATTATTTCAGCACCACTGCCTTTACAACCCCTCCTGAAAAAAAAACCAAGGACAACATAACCTTGTTAAAGGGGTTGCATCGTCTCAGACCTGAATTTTGATACAGAGGAGATAATTTCATTGTTTTCAAATACAATCGCATGTGGAAATACGTTAAACTGTGAGGAGAATAGTGTGTGGTATAACAACATAGCTGTGAAGAATTGAGGGAAAAGGAATTTTTTCAAAACTTATCAACATATCAAGAATGATTTCTGAAAGACGTCATTAAAGCTCACAATGGACTTTTGTTTTAGATAAAAGTTTCTGTAAGGGACTACAAACTTTTTTTTTCCCTTTTGAATTATACTGATATATTGCTCAAGTACCAAGATAGACTTTTGCATATTGAGCACATGGTGAGTTCAGTGCAGGAGAGAGAGAGAGAGAACCTGCACAGTTACCGCCTTTGCTGTTTGAATTCATGTATCGCTGGACATCGGAGTGCATCTGGGAAAATTAACAAACAGTGAAATTCACAACTAATCTTGGAGGAACTGTTGGGTGAAGCTCACAGCACAGAATCAGAGAAGTTAATCGTTGTTTTAAGTCTGTCCAAGAGAAAGGCTGCAGTAGTGAGTACAGTGAGTTCTATCTTGATTGTATGTTTTTGGAGATAAGTCTCTTGATTAAACTTAAAATATAAGCCATAGCTATTAATTTAACCTGGGGCAGTGTTTGTCGAGGAATAAGACAGTGTTATTTTCTGGGTCTGTAGATTGTGAAGGAGCAAAAATAGCCTTTGCAGTGATATGTACTTCTTGTCAGATGTGGGATTTAAAGAGAGTTTAAGGGTTACTGCGGATTATATCTGCCATAAATGCTGTTGGATGCGAATCTTATCAGATTGAATGGATCGGTTGGACAGACAGATAGAAGCGATGAGGAATTTGCAACAGCAACAGTATGTGATGGATGGCAGTTATAGGAAGGGGGAAAGTCTCAGATACAGTCACATAATTGGGTTAACTCCAGGAAGGGTAAGAGAGGTAGGCAGCTAGTGCAGGAGTCTTTTGTGGATACACCCATTTCAAACAGGTATGCTGTTTTGGAAAATGTAGGGGGTGATGGATTCTCAGGGGAACGTAGCACGAACAGCCAAGTTTCTGGTATTAAGACTGGCTCTAATGCAACGAGGGGTACGTCGGCTTCCAAGAGATCAATTGTATTAGTGGATTCTGTAGTCTGAGGTACAGACAGACGTTTCTGCGGCTAGCAGAGAAAAAGCAGAATGGTTTGTTGTTTCTCTGGTGCCAGGATCAAGGATGTCTCGGAGAGGGTGCAGAATGTTCTCACGGGGGAGAGGGGCCAGCAGGAGGTCATTGTCCACATTGGAACCAACGACATTGGAAGGGAAAAGATTGAGACTCTGAAGGGAGAATACAGAGAGTTAGGCGGAAATTTAAAAAGGAGGTCCTCAAGGATAGTAATATCTGGATTACTCCCAGTGCTACGAGCTAGTGAGGGCAGGAATAGGAGGATAGAGCAGATGAATGCATGGCTGAGGAGCTGGTGCATGGGAGAAGATTCACATTTTTGGATGATTGGAATCTCTTTTGGGGTAGAAGTGACCGATACAAGAAGGATGGATTGCACCTAAATTGGAAGGGAACTAACATATTGGCAGGGAAATTTGCTAGAACTACTTGGGAGGATTTAAACTAGTAAGGTGGGGAGTGGGACCCAGGGAGATAGTGAGGAAAGAGATCGAGCTGAGACAGGTACAGCTGAGAACAGAAGTGAGTCAAACAGTCAGGGCAGGCAGGGTCAAGGTAGGACTAATAAACTGCATTTATTTCAATACAAGGGGCCTAACAGGGAAGGCAGATGAACTCAGGGCATGGTTAGGAACATGGGACTGGGATATCATAGCAATTACGGAAACATGGCTCAGGGATGGGCAGGACTGGCAGCTTAATGTTCCAGGATACAAATGCTACAGGAAGGATAGAAAGGGAGGCAAGAGAGGAGGGGGAGTGGCATTTTTGATGAGGGATAGCTTTACAGCTGTGCTGAGGGAGGATATTCCTGGAAATACATCCAGGGAAGTTATTTGGGTGGAACTGAGAAATAAGAAAGGGATGATCACCTTATTGGGATTGTATTATAGACACCCCAATAGTCAGAGGGAAATTGAGAAACAAACTTGTAAGGAGATCTCAGCTATCTGTAAGAATAATAGGGTAGTTATGGTAGGGGATTTTAACTTTCCAAACATCGACTGGGACTGCCATAGTGTTAAAGGTTTAGATGGAGAGGAATTTCTTAAATGTGTGCAAGACAATTTTCTGATTCAGTATGTGGATGTACCTACGAGAGAAGATGCAAAACCTGACTTCCTCTTGGGAAATAAGGCAGGGCAGGTGACTGAGGTGTCAGTGGGGAGCACTTTGGGGCCAGCGACCATAATTCTATTCATTTAAAATATGATGGAAAAGGATAGACCAGATCTAAAAGTTGAAGTTCAAATTGGAGAAAGGCCAATTTTGACGGTATTAGGCAAGAACTTTCGAAAGTTGATTGGAGGCAGACGTTTGCAGATAAAGGGACGGCTGGAACATGGGAAGCCTTCAGGAATGAGATAACAAGAATCCAGAGAAAGTATATTCCTGTCAGAGTGAAAGGAAAGGCTGGTAGGTATAGGGAATGCGAGATAACTAAAGAAATTGAGGGTTTGGATAAGAAAAAGAAGGAAGCATATGTCAGGTATAGACAGGATAGATCGAGTGAATCCTTAGAAGAGTATAAAGGAAGTAGGAGTATTCTTAAGAGGGAAATCAGGAGGGCAAAACGGGGACATGAGATAGCTTTGGCAAATACAATTAAGGAGAATCCAAAGGGTTTTTACAAATATATTAAGGACAAAAGGTTAACTAGGGAGAGAATAGGGCCTCTCAAAGATCAGCAAGGCGGCCTTTGTGTGGAGCCACAGAAAATGGGGGAGATTCTAAATGAATATGTTGCATCAGTATTTATTGTGGAAAAGCTTATGGAAGATATAGACTGTAGGGAAATAGATGGTGACATCTTGCAAAATGTCCAGATTACAGAGGAGAAAGTGCTGGATGTCTTTGAAATGGTTAAAGGTGGATAAATCCCCAGGACCTGATCACGTGTACCCGAGAACTCTGTGGAAAGCTAGAGAAGTGATTGCTGGGCCTCTTGCTGAGATATTTGTATCATCGATAGTCACAGGTGAGGTGCCGGAAGACTGGAGGTTGGCTAACCTGGTGCCACTGTTTAAGAAGGGCGGTAAAGACAAGCCAGGGAACTATAGACCGGTGAGCCTGACCTCGGTGGTGGGCAAGGTGTTGGAGGGAATCCTGAGGGACAGGATGTACATGTACTTGGAAAGGCAAGGACTGATTCAGGAAAGTCAACATGGCTTTGTGAGTGGGAAATCATGTCTCACAAACTTGATTGAGTTTTTGAAGAAGTAACAAAGAGGATTGATGAGGGCAGAGCGGTAGATGTGATCTATATGGACTTCAGTAAGGTGTTCGACAAGGTTCCCCATGGGAGACTGATTAGCAAGGTTGAATCTCACAGAATACAGGGAGAACTAGCCATTTGGATACAGAACTGGCTCAAAGGTAGAAGACAGAGGGTAGTGGTGGAGGATTGTTTTTCAGACTGGAGGCCTGTGACCAGTGGAGTGCCACAAGGATCGATGCTGGGCCCTCTACCTTTTGTCATTTACATAAATGATTTGGATGCGAGCATAAGAGGTACAGTTAGTAAGTTTGCAAATGACACCAAAATTGGAGGTGTAGTGGACAGCGAAGAGGGTTACCTCAGATTACAACAGGATCTGGACCAGATGGGCCAATGGGCTGAGAAGTGGCAGATGGAGTTTAATTCAGATAAGTCTGAGGTGCTACATTTTGGGAAAGCAAATCTTAGCAGGACTTATACACTTAATGGTAAGGTCCTAGGGAGTGTTGCTGAACAAAGAGACCTTGGAGTGCAGGTTCATAGCTCCTTGAAAGTGGAGTCGCAGGTAGATAGGATAGTGAAGAAGGCTTTTGGTATGCTTTCCTTTATTGGTCAGAGTATTGAGTACAGGAGTTGAGAGGTCATGTTGCGGCTGTACAGGACATTGGTTAGGCCACTGTTGGAATATTGCGTGCAATTCTGGTCTCCTTCCTATCGGAAAGATGTTGTGAAACTTGAAAGGGTTCAGAAACGATTTACAAGGATGTTGCCAGGGTTGGAGGATCTGAGCTTCAGGGAGAGGCTGAACAGGCTGGGGCTGTTTTCCCTGGAACGTCGGAGTCTGAGGGGTGACCTTATAGAGGTTTACAAAATTATGAGGGGCATGGTTAGCATAAATAGACAAAGTCTTTTCCCTGGGGTCAGGGAGTCCAGAACTAGAGGGCATAGGTTTAGGGTGAGAGGGGAAAGATATAAAAGAGACCTAAGGGGCAACCTTTTCACGCAGAGGGTGGTACGTGTATGGAATGAGCTGCCAGAGGATGTGGTAGAGGCTGGTACAATTGCAACATTAAAGAGGCATTTGGATGGGTATATGAATAGGAAGGGTTTGGAGGGATATGGGCCGGGTGCTGGCAGGTGGGACTAGATTGGGTTGGGATATCTGGTCGGCATGGACAGGTTAGACCGAAAGGTCTGTTTCCATGCTGTACATCTCTATTACTCTATGACAATCATAAGGCATTTTCTGCTGTACAATTTAGCTGCACAAGAGTATGATACATTTTAGAATGGTGAGATAGATGCCTTATGTGACAGGGTACCACCAGGAGTCTATGAGTTAAGTGATAGACCTCTAGCTGCAGTTTGGTCCCCACCTGTGATTACAGAGCACTCCGAGACATCTCGAGGCTGCAAACAAGAAACAACTCTCACCATCTCTCACTGTGAGGGAAAAAGGCAGAACTTGAAAAATCTGAAAGATCACCTGATATTGAAATAAAAATCACCAATTGCTCTGTATACAATATTGTGTCACCACCTCCAAAAACAAATGAAAAGACTGGGAGAAAAACTCACCTCACCCCAGTGGACTGGACTCTTGAATCTACAGAATTTGTTGTCTCTGTCCAGATTTATCCACGCAGAATATATGTGAAAACATCTGTCCTTGTGTATTCTATTCATGAATCAATGTGTGTGTTTAGGGTTTTAAACAGGTATAGTTAAGTTGAATAGTAATAATGAGCAATCAGTTTTTGTTAAAGAATAGGTTTATCTACAATACGTTATTTTCATGTTCATGATGTAACCTGGTGGGAATTACAATTGTCCTGAATAGCAGCCTGTCAGGCAAATTGATGATCTTGGTGGTTTAATTGGGTGGTTACATGTTGTGGCAGCTTATGAAATTGTGAGGCTCAATTATCAGTGCTGTCTTCCCAATTGAGACAGAGCAGTGAGATGGGGAAACACACAGCAGATGATATTTAACGTAGAGAAGTCTGAACAGATGCATTTTTGGAAGAAGGATAAGAAGCAACAATATTAATTAAACCGTAAAAAGCTGAAGGGGATGCAGGACGTGGTGGTGCATGCACACAAATATTCAAAGATGATAGCACAAGTTACGGAATTTGGCCAAAAACAAGGTGCAGTCATAACACCACTAGCCTTCCCACCTATTGCTGTGTACAGTACATTCACTCTCCTCATCAAAGTCATGAATATATATTGTAAATTACTGTAGCCCCAGCACTGAGCCCAATTCTCCTGAAAATGGCACCTTTATCCCAGCTCTCTGTTTTCTATTAGTTAGCCAATCCTCTACTCATGCTAATATACTACTGCCAACATCATGGACTCTTTCTTATTAATACATTCTGAAAATCTAAATATATTGCATCCACTGCTTCCCCTTTATCTATCCTCCTTATTACCTCCTCAAAATACTCTAATAAATTTGTCAGTCATGATTGCCCCCTTCATGAAGCCACACTGATGATGTTTGATTTTGTTATGTATTTTTATATACTCTGATGTTGCATCTTTTATAATATATTCCAGTATTTTCCCAAAAATAGATATCAAGCTAACTGTGCTATTGTTAAGTGTTTTTTGGTCTCTTTTACTTGAGTAAAGTCATCACATTGGCAGTTTTCCAATCCTGTATGACTTTGCAGGATACAAGGATATTTAGAAAACTACTACCACAGCATTAACTACCTCAGTGGTCTTTTCCTTTAATATCTTAGGATGCATCTCATCATCCATGGTCTAGCCTTTAGCCCTATTAGTCCCAAACTCCTTGATTTTATTTATCATATGTCAGTTTGACTATACCTCAGGGAGATTATTTTCTTAGAGTTCTGTTTTCTAATTTAGCTCCTAACTGTTCAATGTTTCCAGTAGAACCTCCTTCCTAGACCTACCAATGGTGCTGTTACCAATGGGGATGACAACAACTGAACCCCTACCCTCCCTCCGAGCTCCTGTCCAGCCCTGAGGAGATATCTTTAACCCTGGCATCAGGCAACATAGCCTTTGGGGACTTCCACTTGCAGCTCCCCCTAATTATACTGCCCCTACTGTTATAATATTTCTATTTCTCTCTCCACTTGAGTACCTCTCTGCACTACAGTACCATGGCCAGTTTACTTATTTTCCCAGAAATCCTTGCACAGCTTGCAAACACTTCATAACTGTCAGACTGTCACTCCCCACACACTTCCTTGAGTCCCGTATCTATCTCAACTGCAGTCACACTCTTCTGTCATTGATCACACACCAAATCTGAATGATCTAATCTGAAGGGTGGGACTGACTCTTAGAATAAATATTCAGGTAAGTATCAATCACCAGTTTTATCCTTGATTCCCCGTCCCTGCCTCCTTGTATGGGCCTCCATGCCCTGCCATTTTAGTTGAAAGCTACCCCAACCACTCCAGCATATAGTCCCCGAGGAATCATTCGAACTAGTCCTGCCTCGATCAGATCTGGTCCTCGTGTCCCAGGAATCTGAAACCCTCCCCCTTGCGCCATCTCTTCACTCATGTATTCAAACATTATATCCTGCCATTTCTACTCTGACAAGCATGTGGCACTGGTAGCAATTCTGAGATCATAACTTTTCAACTTACTTCTCTATATTCTGCTTTTAGGACCTCATCCTTTTTTCGGTCTGTGTCATTTTTACCCATATGTATCATGCTCACTGGCCATTCACCCTCCCTCTCCAGAATGTCCTGTAGTCAATCTGAGACATCCTTAATCCTGGCATTAGGAAGGCAACATAGTTGGAGTCTCATTTGTGGCCCAGAAATGCCTGTTTATACCCTTTATAATTTAATCCCCTGTAATTATTGCACTCTCACATTTTTTACTCATCCGTTGTGCAGCAGAGCCAATCATGGTGCAGCAGATTTGCCTGTTGCTGCTTTCCTTTCAGAGACCATTCCCAGCCATTCCCCTCAACAGTATCCAGAGTGGTATACCTGTTTTGCAGGGGATTGCCACAGGGGATTCCCACACTTTCTGCCTACTCCCCTTGCTCTGTCTGGTGGTCACCCATTCCCTTCTTGTCTGTGACATCTTAGCCTGCAGTGTGACTATATCTCTATATGTGCTATCCATGATACTCTCCATCTCACGGTTGCCCCACTGCGTTCCCAGTCTTCTTGCTCCAAAACCTCGACTCCCAGAGTTGCTGCTGAAGGCACTTGCTGCAAACATGCTGGAGCTGGTCTTCCCACATAGAACAGAAAGCGTATATCATGACTTTGAGCTCAACTCTCATGCCTTACCCCTTTTAAATTAAACTTTTTGGAAGGTGCTTAATATATAACAATGTCAATTACTCCACAGTCCTTATTCCCTGGTCCTCTTTACAATATATTCCTTACAAACTCGAAAGTAAAAAAAATAAGAAAAAAGTCAATATTATCCTCTGCACTGAATTCCCATGGTGCTCCACATTTCCAGGAACACTCACGCTGGCTGCGCCTCGCTAAAGACGTGCTCTCTCCCAACTGCTTGTGTGAATCTTACTGATCATGTACTTTCAACAGACCCTTTTTTAAATAGAGCTGAGATGACTCATAAAGCTCCAAAAGTGATCACACCGAGAGGCCTAATTCAGGCTTCAGGTGACTAGCTATGATCCTGTGAATAACAAGGCAGGCTTGAGGGCTGATTGCACAACAGCTGCTTCATTTCTTATTCAATAACTACTTTCAACATGCAATTTTGATTGAAGGGGAAAGTTTTGCAGGGCTGCGGGGTAAGAACAGAGGTTTAGAACAATTCGAATGTACCCTACAAAAGGCAGGACAGATACAATAGCTGAACACCACCTGCTTGCTGTACTGTTTGGTCCTATAATTCTAAACAAGGAAAGGAAACTTCATTACAACTGGCACTCAGTCTTCAGTAAGTTAGTGATATCGGTATTTGGAAGATAATTACTGGAAGGAGTGCAGGGAGTAGAGGGGAGGCAGAAAAGGGATTCTAGTCTTTTCACTGAGAGTTCTAATCCTTTCCCTCGGAGTGAATGAAGCCTTGTGTCAAGGATTTAAGAGGATTAGGAATCTCTATGGTTATCCCTGACTCTCATCATATTTGTTCTTTTCAAGAATGCAGAAGCTGAGCCAATGAAGATTGAGCCAAGTTCAGAATTTCTTTCTCTTCCCAATTTCTTGACTTTTTTTTTGTCAGTCAGGTTCAGGAGCATCAGTCTTAGGGGTTTCTCCCATCATGTATGTTTGATTAAACATACATGAAGCCAGTATATGTTTCAGGGGGTTCACAATCACAGTTACCTGGAATAGGCTTTCAGTGATTTGTGGAAAACAGACCCTCCGAAGAGTAACCCACCAAGACCCATTTCCCTGCCTTATTATTCAATATTTACCCCTGACTAAAGTACTTAACCTACGCATCCCTGAACACGATGGGCAATTTACCATGGCCAATTCACCTAACCTGCACATCTTTGGATTGTGGGAGGAAACCGGAGCACCCGGAGGAAACGCACGCAGACACGGGGCGAATGTACAAACTACAAGCAGACAGTCACCCGAGGCTGGAATCAAACCTGGGTCCCTGGTGCTGTGAGATTGCAGTGCCAACCACTGAGCGAAGTGCTGCCCATGTTTGGGCTGATTCACTGATGTTTGGGGATCATTCACTGACACCACAGAATAGACAGACTATGCGCACAGAATGTTTCAATCTCACTAAAATGGTGAAGCATCTTTCTAACCGAGGTGTTAGGTAACTCCTCCCTCAATCTTCCTCGTCTCCTTCTGGTCTGTCTTCTACCTGCTTGATGAAGATTGCTGTGGACAGGGTCTGCTGAATGAGAACTGCTCATAACTTGATGTGTTCCGGCACACAACATTCAGTTCACAGCTTTAAATATCTCTTAAAATGAATAGAAAACTGAAGCAAAGGCACAAGGGAGCAGCTGATGGAGACAGTGATAGCACAGGTCACTCCCAGTCTGAGACAGTGGGAAGCCACAGTGATGCTGAGTATCAAACTAATGGCTATGTACCTTTGATGCCACCTCCAGCTGGGAGTTGCAGTTTCAGGGTGAGCATTGAGCAGGGGTTACCCAGATACAAAGCCATATATGGATGTGAAGGAGTCCATTCAGGTCATGGCTCCAATGTGTGTTGTATAATTCATAATGACATTTCAAACTGAAAGACAATGTTATGTTATAGAATCCCTACAGTGAGGAAGCAGGCAATTCAGCCCATCAAGTCCAAACTGAACCTGCGAAGAGCATCCCTTTCAGACCCAGAGCCCCTACCCTATCCCTGTAACCCTGCATTCCCCATGGCCAATCCATCTAACCTGCACATCTTTTGGAAAGTGGCAGAAAACCAGAGCACCCGGAGGAAACCCACACAAATACGGGGAAAACTTGCAAACTTCACACCGACAGTCACCTGAGGCTGGAATTGAAACTGAGTGCCTGGCACTGTCGAACCCTGTTGCTCTGCAGGTACAATTCTAACCAGGCTTTAGGAACAGTGGGACCTGGGTGTAAATGTGCACAAATCATTGAACGCAACTGGATGAGTGAAGAGAGCAGCTAATACATTGTCCCCGCCTTTATTATAGGGGTGTAGAGTACAAGAGCAAGGAGGTGACGTTGAACTTGTATAAGACACTTGTTAGACCACAGCTGGAGTTTTGTGGACACCACATTAGAACATAGAACATAGAACATAGAACAATACAGCACAGAACAGGCCCTTCGGCCCACGATGTTGTGCCGAACTTCTAACCTAGATTAAGTACCCATCCATGTACCTATCCAAATGCCGCTTAAAGGTCGCCAATGATTCCGACTCTACCACTCCCACGGGCAGCGCATTCCATGCCCCCACCACTCTCTGGGTAAAGAACCCACCCCTGACATCTCCCCTATACCTTCCACCCTTCACCTTAAATTTATGTCCCCTTGTAACACTCTGTTGTACCCGGGGAAAAAGTTTCTGACTGTCTACTCTATCTATTCCTCTGATCATCTTATAAACCTCTATCAAGTCACCCCTCATCCTTCGCCGTTCCAACGAGAAAAGGCCGAGAACTCTCAACCTATCCTCGTACGACTTCCTCTCCATTCCAGGCAACATCCTGGTAAATCTTCTCTGCACCCTCTCCAAAGCTTCCACATCTTTCCTAAAGTGAGGCGACGAGAACTGCACACAGTACTCCAACTGTGGCCTAACCAAAGTCCTGTACAGCTGCAACATCACTTCACGACTCTTGAATTCAATCCCTCTGCTAATGAACGATAATACTCCATAGGCCTTCTTACAAACTCTATCCACCTGAGTGGCAACCTTCAAAGATCTATGTACATAGACCCCAAGATCCCTCTGTTCCTCCACCTGACTAAGAACCCTACCATTAACCCTGTATTCCGCATTCTTATTTGTTCTTCCAAAATGGACAACCTCACACTTGGCAGGGTTGAACTCCATCTGCCACTCCTCAGCCCAGCTCTGCATCATATCTAAGTCCCTCTGCAGCCGACAACAGCCCTCCTCACTGTCCACAACTCCACCTATCTTCGTATCATCTGCAAATTTACTGACCCACCCTTCGACTCCCTCATCTAAGTCATTAATAAAAATTACAAACAGCAGAGGACCCAGAACTGATCCCTGCGGAACTCCACTTGTAACTGGGCTCCAGGCTGAATATTTACCATCTACCACCACACTCTGCCTTCGACCGGTTAGCCAGTTTTCTATCCAATTGGCCAAATTTCCCTCTATCCCATGCCTCCTGACTTTCCGCATAAGCCTACCATGGGGAACCTTATCAAATGCCTTACTAAAATCCATGTACACTACATCCACTGCTCTTCCCTCATCCACATGCTTGGTCACCTCCTCGAAGAATTCAATAAGACTTGTAAGGCAAGACCTACCCTTCACAAATCCGTGCTGGCTGTCCCTAATCAAGCAGTGTCTTTCCAGATACTCATAAATCCTATCCCTCAGTACCCTTTCCATTACTTTGCCTACCACCGAAGTAAGACTAACTGGCCTGTAATTCCCGGGGTTATCCCTATTCCCTTTTTTGAACAGGGGCACAACATTCGCTACTCTCCAGTCCCCTGGTACCACCCCCGTTGCCAGTGAAGACGAGAAGATCATTGCCAACGGTACTTCAATTTCCTCTCTTCCTTCCCACATAATCCTAGGATATATCCCGTCAGGCCCGGGGGACTTGTCTATCCTCAAGTTGTTCAAAATGTCCAACACATCTTCCTTCCTAACAGGTATCTCTTCTAGCTTACCAGTCCATTTCACACTCTCCTCTTCTACAATACGGTCCCTCTCGTTCGTAAATACTGAAGAGAAGTACTTGTTCAAGACCTCTCCTATCTCTTCCGACTCAATACACAGTCTCCCACTACTGTCCTTGATCGGCCCTACCCTCGTTCTCGTCATTCTCAGGTTTCTCACATACGCATAAAATGCCTTGGGGTTATCCTTGATCCTATCCGCCAACGATTTTTCATGCCCTCTCTTAGCTCTCCTAATCCCTTTCTTCAGGTCCCTTCTGGCTATCCTGTATCCCTCCACTGCTCTGTCTGAATCCTGTTTCCTCAACCTTATGTAAGCCTCCTTCTTCCTCTTTACCAGACATTCAACCTCTCTCGTCAACCAAGGCTCCCTCACACGACCATTTCTTTCCTGCCTGATAGGTACATACATATCATGGACACGTCGTATCTGCTCTTTGAAAAAGTTCCACATTTCCACCACATCCTTCCCTGACAGCCTAAGCTCCCAACGTATGCTCCTCAAATCCTGCCTTACAGCATCGTAATTTCCCTTCCCCCAATTATAAAATCTACCTTGTTGTGCGCACCTATCTCTCTCCATAACCAAGGTGAAAGTCACAGAATTGTGGTCACCATCACCAAAATGTTCACCCACTAACAAGCCCACCACTTGTCCCGGTTCATTACCGAGTACCAAATCCAATATGGCCTCCCCTCTGGTTGGACAATCTACATACTGCGTTAGAAAAGCTTCCTGGACACACTGCACAAACACCGCCCCATCCAATCTACTTGATCTAAAGAGCTTCCAATCAATATTTGGGAAGTTGAAGTCGCCCATGACTACGACCCTGTGGCTTCTGCACCTTTCCAAAATCTGTTTCCCAATCTGTTTCTCCACATCTCTGCTGCTATTGGGGGGCCTATAGTAAACACCCAACAAGGTGACTGCACCTTTCCTATTTCTGACTTCAGCCCATACTACCTCCAGAGGCAGATCCCCCTCAAACTTCCTTTCTGCAGCCGTTATACCATTTCTAATTAGCAATGCCACCCCCCCTCCTTTTTTCCCACCCTCCCTAATCTTACTGAAACACCTGTAACCAGGAACCTCCAACAGCCATTCCTGTCCCACATCTATCCACGTTTCCGTGATGGCCACAACATCGTAGTCCCAGGTACCGATCCACGCCTTAAGTTCACCCACCTTATTTCTGATACTCCTTGCGTTGAAGTATACGCACTTGAGCCCGTCTCTGTGTCCGCAAGTAGTCCCTGTCAGTGCTACCTTCTCCACAGCCTCCCTACATTCTTGGGCATCCTGACAAACAGCTAACCTACTTGCTGGACTACAAGTCCGGATCCCATCCCCCTGCCAAATTAGTTTAAACCCCCCCGAAGAGTGCTAGCAAACCTACCCCCCAGGATATTGGTGCCCTTCTGGTTCAGGTGCAACCCGTCTTGTTTGTACAGGTCCCACCTTCCCCAGAATGCAGTCCAATTGTCCAAATATCTGAAGCCCTCCCTCCTACACCAGCCTTGCAGCCACGTGTTCAACTGCACTCTCTCCCTATTCTTTGCCTCACTGTCACGTGGCACCGGCAACAACCCAGAGATGACGACTCTGTCTGTCCTAGCTTTTAGCTTCCAGCCTAACTCCTTGAGCTCTTGAATGACCTCCCCACCCCTCTTCCTACCTATGTCGTTGGTGCCAATGTGCACCACGACTTCTGGCTGCACACCTTCCCCCTTAAGGATTCTGAAGACACGGTCTGAGACGTCTCGGACCCTAGCACCCGGGAGGCAACAAACCATCCGTGAGTCTCGCCCATGTCCACAGAACCGCCTGTCCGTCCCTCTAACTAGAGAGTCCCCTATAACTAGCGCTCTCCTCCTCTCCCCCTTTCCCTTCTGAGTCTCAGAGCCACAGACCCCTTCACTGCAGCTTACACCTGCAACGCTGTCCCCCCCAACAGTTTCCAAAGCTGTGTATTTATTTTTTAGGGGAACGACCACAGGGGAACCCTGCACTGCCTGCTTCTTCCCCTTCCCACCTCTAACTGTTACCCAGCTACCTCGGTTCTCCGGCGTAACTATGTCCCTGTAGCTTCTATCAATCACCCTCTCAGCCTCTCGAATAATCCTCAGTTCATCCAACTCCAGCTCCAGTTCCCTAACGCGGTCTGTGAGGAGCAGGAGCTGGCTGCACTTCCTGCAGATGAAGTCGGCAGGAGTATCGGTGGTCACCCCTACCTCAAACATTCTGCAGGAGGAACATTCCACCGCCTGCGCTGCCATGACTGTACACTTTCTCCAAAAACAAGAACACTGAGTCAATAACACTGAGTCACTTACCTGTGGACTTTAAAGTTAGGTTAGAGGAGGACGGTGGGAGGGAGGCCCTACGGAAGTAGGACCTGGGGTCTAGAACACACCCACTCAAATACTAATCACTTACCTTCCCGCCCAGCTATGCGCTCCAACCTCACTTCCGCTGCTCCCACTCAAATGACCGTTGGTGATTAAAAGGTGAGTATTTATACTCACAGTTCTCCTTCCCGGCTGCCCCTGTTTGCCGTCACTTCCTCTGCTGCTCCTGCTCTTTTTGTGAAGAGAGAATAAAAAACACCGCTGCCCGCTACAGGTAAGTAATTTTGAAACAAACTGTTTTACCTTAGCTGTAGTCTCCCGGGTTCGCCTTTACTCGGCCGCTGCTCCCACTCAAAAAGTAAAGATGTGAATGCATTGGAGAGAGTGCAGGAGCAAATTACAAGAATGCTTCCAGAGATGAGGAACTTTGATTCCGAGGAGATTGAAGAAGTTGGGCTTGTTCTCCTTGGTAAGGAGCACTGGGAAGGCAGTTCAATGTTCCCTGTGCAGGTTCACCCTTCTGACTTGTCGTTCTTCCTCAATCTCTCTTAGAATCATACAATCCCTATTGATGGAAGCAGACTATTCAGCCCATTGGGTCCACACCAACCAACTGAAGAGCATCCAACCCAGACTTATCCCTCTACACTGTCTCTGTAACCCTGCATTTCCTATGGCCAACCTATCTAACCTTTGGACAGTGGGAGGAAACCAGAGCACCTGGAGGAAACCTATGTAGGCACAGGGAGAACATGCAAACACCACACATACAGTCACTTGAGGGTCAGATCAAACCTGGATCCCTGGTTCCATGAGGCAGCAGTGCTAACCACTGAGCCACTGTGCCACCCATCTTTTCCAGGCACCTGCATTTACCTCTATGAAGTACAGAGTGACTGGCTCACAACATATAATGTCTTTGACTTATTTGCTAAAAGCAACATTGTATTGCAAGAGGTGAAGAAAAATAAACTACCTTTCTTCAAGTTTTAGTTTTTTTTCACTCCAGAGAGAAAGACACCACTTTTGTTTCTAGAGTTCCAAAGGCTTCTGACCATATCGCTCACACCCACAAGCTGTTCAACTAGCTGGGAGCCAATCTCACAGTTATTACCAGGTAACTGGTTAACAAACCAATCAGCTACTGGTTGCTGGTCAAATCTTTCTTTGTATACATCCATTCCCAAGTCCAGGAAAATCAGATTTAACCTGGTGCTGAACCTTTCTACCTGTTAGCAATTCTGCTGTTGTTGCATGTTCAGAGGCCCTATAATTAAATAGGAACCATGACAACTTGGTTTCGAGCAAGGCTGTAAGCTGTTTCTTTAAGCCTACCTACACATTTTGGAAGGCTCTTTCTGCCAGGCTATTTGATGATGGATGATATGTAGCTGTATCCACATCCACCACTTCCTCTGCCAGTTCATTCCACACACGAATCACTCTATAAAAATAGTGCCCCTCATGTCCTCTTTTGAGGAACCCCATTTGACTCTAGGAAATACCCAAACTCCCTACAGATAAACAATAGCCCAACACTGTGACCAACACTGCCAGGACTCCAGTTTTTCTTTCATCATCCCATGTTTAATTAATGGAACCCATACAGGTCCAACCACTTTGCGTGGGTATTTACAATCATTAAGAACATTGAGCCCATGAAAGGACCTGTATTATCAATGTGTAACTAAGTCCAATGTTTACCTGGTCATTCCCATAAACGTGGGTAAGCTGCTGGCAGTAATTTTTGTCCTTGTTCGCAGTCTGGGCACTGCCCCATCAATGCAGCTATGTCTGCATCCAATCCTGGCCATCAGACATAACTCCTTGCCAGCATCTTCATTTTGGAGACTCCTGGATGACCTTGGTGGAGTTCAGACAGTATCTGGTGGTGACCTTTCCTTGGGACAATCACTCTTGCTCTCCATGACAGTATGCCGTCCTCTACTGACAGCTGGTCTCTCCGGGTCCAAAAAAAGTTTCAGTTCTGGTTATGATGGCCCTTTTGTTTTCTCCATCACCACCAGCGGTTCCAGTTTCGCCAGGACTGGATCTTCTGCATTCAAGGTCTGATGCTGTCAGCTGTGACTGGAAGTCTAGAACATTTAATATCATTGCAGACTCTTCCATTGGGAGTACCTGCTAATAGTGTGTATCTGCTAATGGGAAATGGCTCAAATCATCCAGATTTGCTACTTGGCTGCCCAGATGGTGGTCTAACTTGTAATTGTAAGCTCTTAGTATTTCAGCCTGCCACTGAATTTGTCCCGAAGCTACGGGAGGCACTGCCATGTCTTCCTTAAGCAGATCAAGTAGGGGTTTGTGATATGTGATTACCACAAATTTTCATTCATAAAAGAACTGGTGGAACTTCCTGTCTCCAAATATGACCACCAAACCTTCCTTCTCTATCTGGGCGTATTTACACGCTGCATTAGTCAAAGTCCTGGATGCATAATCTGTTTGGTATTCCTGTCCATTGAAGCAATGAGCTAATGCTAGTCAAAATGAGCTAAAAGGTGAGGCATTGCCTGTCAATACCAGATCTTTCTTGGGATCATAGTTTGCTAACACCTTCGAGAAGGAGAGCTGGTTCTTCACTTCCCTGAAAGCCATGTCTATGCGACCATTTCCAAGGCTGACCCTTTTTTAGGAGTTGATGCAAAGGTGCCAGGATGGAGGCCAAGTTATGTATGAACTTTTTGTCATAATTAGAAAGTTCTCAGAGTGTTCCTTATGACTTTTCCCTGTTTTTAGAACATCATCTAGGTAAATGGTGATCTGATGTAGACCTCGCAAAATGTTCTGCATCATCTGCTGAAATATTGAACAGACTGATGATACCCAAATAGCAGTCTCATTATTAGTATAAACCCTTATGTATTTTAATTGTAGCATACTCATGGGAATCCTGCTCTAAACACAGTTGCAAGTACGACAGCTTCATGAAGCCCCTGCCAACTTTATGTATAAATCCTTTCTGCAAGGGCCTGGGTGTTTATCCAGCTGCAAAAAGTGGTTTACCATTTCTTTAAAATCCCCACAAAGATGAACTGATCCGTTGGGTTTCAAAATCAATATGATCGGTGTTGCTTGTTCTGTGAAGCGGACTGGTTTCTTCATTTTCCAGCTTTCTGAATTCTGCCTCTACTTTTGCCTGTAAGGCAAATGGCACTGAGCAGACCTTGCAGATTCATGGAATTACTTCTGGGTCATCATGCAAGATGGCCTTGGCTCCTCTGATAGCCCATAGATCTTCCTGGAAGACTACAAACAGCACGGAAAAAGACCCTTCGGTCCAACTGGTCCATGCTGACCATGTTCCCAAACTAAACTAGTCCCACCTGCCTGCACTTGGCCCATACGCCTCCAAAAACATTTCTTATTCATGCAATTATCCAAATATCTTGTAAATGTTGTAACTGTATCCGCATCCATCACTTCTTCTGCCAGTTCATTCCACAGACAAACCACTCTCTATAAAAATGTTGCCGCTCACGTCCTTTTTAAATCTTTCTCATCTCATCTTAAATACGCCCCCTAGTCTTGAACTCCCCCACCCGAGGAAAAAGACATTTTTCATCTAGAGAGTAGTGGGGATCTGGAATGCACCAACACGGAGGATAGTCGAGATGGGGAAACCTTGCAACTTTTAAAACTTAAAATGTCATAATAGTCAAGGCTGTGGGCCTAGTGTGTGAAAGAGGACCTTGTGCAGTGGTAGCAGAGGACATTGGTTAGGCCACTTTTGGAAAATCGTGTGCTATTCTGGTCTCCTTCCTAACCAAAGGAAGTTGTGAAACTTGAAAGAGTTCAGAAAAGATTTACAAGGATGTTGCCAGGGTTGGAGGATTTGAGCTATAGGGAGAGGCTGAACAGGCTGGGGCTGTTTTCCCTGGAGCATCGGAGGCTGAGGGGTGACCTTTTTGAGGTTTATAAAATTATGAGGGGCATGGTTAGGATAAATAGGCAAAGTCTTTTCCCTGGGGTGGTGGAGTCCAGAACTAGAGGGCATAGGTTTAGGGTGAAAAGGGAAGGATATAAAAGGGACCTAAGGGGCAACTTTTTCACACAGAGGGTGGTACATATATGGAATGAGCTGCCAGAGGACGTGATGGAGGCTGGTACAATTACGGCATTTAAAAAGCATCTACACGGGTATATGAATAGGGGGTGTTCAGAGGGATATGGGCCAAGTGCTGGCAAATGGGACTAAATTAGGTTGGAATACCTGGACGGCACGTATGAATTGGATCAAAGGTGTTTCCGTGCTGTACACCTCTATGACTCTTTGACTCCAGTGAATTTTTTGACAGTACAGATTTGATGGGCCAAAGGGCCTCTTCTGTAAAGCTGGTAGCTAAGATAACAGGATATTCCGAAGTCATCTGGCAGGACTGCAAAAGTAAAAGAGAAGTAGGAATTGTTAGGGACGGGAAAGGGGAATTCTACGTGAAGGCAGGGAGAATGGGTGAGGTGTTAAATGAATACTTTGCATCTGTCTTTGCAAAAGAGAAGAATGCTGTCCAAGCCATAGTAGCAGAGGAAGAAACTGGATTACTAGAATGGATTAAAACTGATCAGGAAGAGGTTCTGGCCGAGATGTTTGTTAGACTCCAGGACTGGATGAGATGCATCCGAGGATATTGAAAAAAATCGAGAGTAGAATTTGCAGAGACTCTGGCCATAATATTTTGATCTTCTCTGGATTCAGGTGGTAATGTCGGAGGATTGAAGAATTCCAAATATTATGCCGTTGCTCAAAAAAGGTTTGTAAAGATTGTCTGTAATTACTGGGACAATCTCATAGTCATAGAGTCATAGTCATAGAGGTGTACAGCATGGAAACAGACCCTTCGGTCCAACCCGTCTATGCCGACCAGATATTCCAACCCAATCTAGTCCCACCTGCCAGGACCCAGCCCATATCCCTCCAAACTCTTCCTATTCATTTACCTATCCAAATGCCTCTTAAATGCTGTAATTGTACCAGCCTGCACCACTTCCTCTGGCAGCTCATTCTATACACGTACCACCCTCTGCGTGAAAAGGTTGCCCCTTAGGTCTCTTTTATATCTGTCCCCTCTCACCCTAAACCTATGCCTTCTAGTTCTGGACTCCCCGACCCCAGGGAAAAGACTTTGTCTATTTATCATATCCATGCCCCTCATAATTTTATAAACCTCTATAAGGTCACCCCTCAGCCTCCGACGTTCCAGGGAAAACAGCCCCAGCCTGTTCAGCCTCTCCCTATAGCTCAGATCCTTCAACCCTGGCAACATCCTTGTAAATCGTTTCTGAACCCTTTCAAGTTTCACAACACCTTTCTGATAGGAAGGAGACCAGAATTGCACACAATATTCCAACAGTGGCCATACCAATGTCCTGTACAGCCACAACATGACCTCTCAACTCCTGTACTCTTATTCTGACCAATAAAGGAAAGCATACCAAATGCCTTCTTCACTATCCTATCTACCTGCGACTCCGCTTTCAAGGAGCTATGAACCTGCACTCCAAGGTCTCTGTTCAGCAACACTCCCGAGGACCTCACCATTAATTGTATAAATCCTACTAAGATTTGCTTTCCCAAAATGCAGCACCTCGCATTTATCGGAATTAAACTCCATCTGCCACTTCTCAGCCCATTGGCCCATCTGGTCCAGATCCTGTTGTAATCTGAGGTAACCCTCTTTGCGGTCCACTACACCTCCAATTTTGGTGTCAACGCAAACTTACTAACCGTACCTCTTATGCTCGCATCCAAATCATTTATGTAAATGACAAGAAGTAGAGGGCCCAGCACCGACCCTTGTGGCACTCCACTGGTCACAGGCCTCCAGTCAAAAACAACCCTCCACCACCACTCTCTGTCTTCTACCTTTGAGCCAGTTCTGTATCCAAATGGCTAGTTCTCCCTGTATTCCGTGAGATCTAACCTTGCTAATCAGTCTCCCATGGGGAACCTTGTCGAACACCTTACTGAAGTCCATAAAGATCACATCTACTGCTCTGCCCTCATCAATCCTCTTTGTTACTTCTTCAAAAACTCAATCAAGTTTGTGAGACATGATTTCCCACTCACAAAGCCATGTTGACTATCCCTAATCAGTCCTTGCCTTTCCAAATACATGTACATCCTGTCCGTCAGGATTCCTTTCAACAACTTGCCCACCACCGAGGTCAGGCTCACCGGTCTATAGTTCCCTGGCGTGTCCTTACCACCCTTCTTCAACAGTGGCACCACGTTAGCCAACCTCCAGACTTCCGGCACCTCAGCTGTGACTATCGATGATACAAATATCTCAGCAAGAGGCCCAGCAATCACTTCTCTGGCTTCCCGCAGAGTTCTCGGGTACCCCTGATCAGGTCCTGTTTTAACTTTGGTATGGGGAAACCTTGGAAAACAATTACTTGGGATAGAATAGTTACATGGAAAAATGCGGACTGATTTGTAAGTGTTGGCATGGACTTGTTCAAGGACAATCATCTCTACTGTGACTTTTTGAAGAGGTAACATCGAGGGTTGATGAAGGCAAGGCTGTTGATTTGCTGCCCGTAGACTTCCAAAAGATCAATACAATGACATAGCAGACTAAAGAGAAGGGTTAGAGATAGAATCCCTACAGTGTTGAAACAGACCCTTAGGCCCAACAGGTCCACACCGATCCTCCGAAGAGTAAGCTACCCAGACCAATTCCCATACCCTATTACTCCATATTTGCCCCTGACTTATGCACCTAACATACAAATCCCTGAACACTATGGGCAATTTAGCATGGCCAATTGACCTAACCTGCATATCCTTGGAGTATGGGAGGAAACCAGAGCACCTGGAGGAAAACCATGCAGATATGGGGAGAATGTGCAAATTCCACGCAGTCGCCCAAGGCTGGAATTGAACCTGGACCCCTGCTCTGTGAAGCGGCAGTCCTAACCACTGAGCCACTGTGCCGCCTCCAGGAATGAGACCTAATGAAGAGCTTATGCATGAAACATCAATTCTCCTTGTCCTCGGATGCTGCCTGACCTACTGTGCTTTTCCAGTACCACACCCACAACTCTAATCTCCAGCATCTGCAGTCCTCACTTTCTCCAAGTAGCAACATGGATCCAGTATTGATATAGGGATAGTAAAGGAATAATTAATTAAGCTAATTAATTAACAACAATGGTTAATGGGTATTTTTTGGATTGGAGGAAGGTTTTTGTGCAGTTGCCCAGAGGTTGGTGGTAGGATCCTTGCTTTTTCTGATATACATAAATGATGTAGATCTTGGTGTGTAGGAGACAAGTTCAAAGTTTGCGAATGGCACAGAACTTTGGGAAAATTGTAAATTGTGAGAAAGACAGTTCAGAGGTCCAAAAGAACATTGACAAGTTGGTGGGCTGGTTGGATAGACTGCAGATGAAGTTTAATGTAGAGAAATATGAAGGGACGGACTTTGTTACATTGAGGGACAATATAAAATGTAGGGTATTGTCCTAAAGGGTGTGTAGGAATAGAGAAATCAGGATGTATCTAAGTTGGTAAAGGACAGGAGGACAGGGCTGTTAGGAAAGCACACAGTATTTCAGGCTTCATAAACAGAGGCATAGAGTACAAGAGTAGAGGTGTTATGATGAACATACCTAAGAACCTGATTAGTCCTGAGCTGAAGCATTACATACATTATAGAGAGGATGCGAATGCATTGGTGAGAGTGCAGAAGAGATTAACAAGAATGTTTTTAGGGAAGTGGACTGTTCAATTAGGAGGACAGGTTGAAGCAGTTGGGACTGCTTTCCGCAGTCAGATGTTCAAGATGAGATTTAAAAGAAGTTTTCAAAATAATGAGGGGTCTGAACAGTGTAGATAGGGAGAAATTACTCCTGTGCATGGAACAAGAACCAAGGGGCACAGATTTAAAGAATTTTGCAAAAGGAGCGAATGTAAGGTTATGAGAAAAGTACTTGCTGTGTGCAAACGTTAAGGTATGGAATGCAATGTCTGGAAATGTGATGGATGAAGATTCAATTAAGGTTTTCAAGTGGGCATTGGATGATTATTTAAATAAAACAATATGCAGGATTCTGGACCAAAGACGGGTGATTGGCTCTAAGTTAAAAAGCTCACACAGTGCAGACATCAATCTTCCCGTGTCTGTGTGGGTTTCGTCTGGGTGTTTCAGTTTCCTCCCTCAGTGCAGGTTAGGTGGCTTGGCCATGCTAAACTGCCCATGGTGTTCAGGCATGTGTAATGTAGGTGCATTAGTCAGGGGAAATATAGGATAGGGGAATAGGTCTGGGCGGGTTACTCTTCAGAGGGTCGGTGTGGACTTGTTGGCCCAACTGGCCTGTTTCCACACTGTGGGGAATCTATGAGCAAGCGTCCTCCTTCTGTAACAATTGTACTGTAACAATTCTGCAACTGTTATTAAAGATGACCAAAACCATACTGTTCGAGATATACTTTCTCTAATAGCCTGCATAACTAAAGCTTATCTTTTTAAATATATGTTCAATTTCCTTTATAATAAATAACCTTTTGTTATTCTTCATTAAAACAACTAGAATTTCCTCACACCTTGGGAAATCTGCAGCCATTCACCATGAAAGGAATATTCTTTTCTCCATTCTTCCTGCCAAAGTGAACAACTTCATATTTTCCCCACATTGTACCACATCTGCACCGATTTTACTCATTCACTCAACTTAAATATAACTAGTCACAGCTTCCTTCTGTCCTCCCTATCTTTGGAAGCACTGTGGGGATTTGGGGCAGAGGGGAAAAGGTGCTTTTTAGGCTCCTAGTTTGTCAGGTTTTTACTTTCGCAGGATACATTGAGCCCAGTATAAGGGACCAGCACAAAACAAAGAGTCACAGGAAAACAATATGTTCATTGATTGGCAGAACATTACAGTGCAGTACAGGCCCTTCAGCCCTCGATATTGCACCCACCTGTGGAACCAATCTGAAGCCCATTTCACCAATACTATTCCATTCTCATCCATATGCCTATCCAATGACCGTTTAAATGCTCTTAAAGTTGGCGAGTCCACTACTGTTGCAGGCAGTGCGTTCCACACACCTACTATGCTCCGAGTAAAGAAACTACCTCTGGCATCTGTCCTATATTTATCATCCCTCAATTTAAAGATATGTCCTCTCATGTTAGCCATCACTGCTAATAAGCCCATAAGACATAGAAATGGAAGCAAGACCATTCAGCCCATCAAGTCCACTCCTCCATTTAATCATGGCTGATGGGTGTTTCAATTCCACTTACCCGCACTCTCCCCGTAGTCCTTAATTCCTTGTGAGATCAAGAATTTATCAATTCCTGCCTTGAAGACATTTATCTCCCCAGCCTCCACTGCGCTCCGTGGCAATGAATTCCACAGAATCCTAGACTAGCACTGCCAGACCCCTTTGTACTTTGGCTTTATGAATTAAAAAGTAATTCATCCATGTGTTCATTTTTCCAAAGTGCAAGCCCTCGCACTTGCTCACGTTGAATTTCACCAGCCACTTTCTGGCCAGCCATGGTTAGTTATTTGGCTCTCTGTTATAGGTTACTTTCAGAATGAACTTAAATAGCAAAGACTAGTAGGAATTAACCAAAAACAAACTAAGAACTAAGTAAATAAAACAGATTCAGGGCCAGGCCGTGTGTTGTACCTGAATGTGAGAGCTGGTGGACCCCATTTTGGCTCAGAGTAACCACATTTGTCACAAGCTTTAGTTGGTTGGAAAATTAAAAATAAAAGGTAAAGGAGAATGAAGTTAGTGATGGGGTTGATTGTTACCACAAAATAAAAGGAAGGCACAGTATGTGTGAATCTCACATTGTACCAAGGAATCATACAAGTGCAGGGAAACTCATTAAATAGGACAAACTTAAAGGCTGTGGATCTTGATGCATGAAGCATTTGGAATATGATGTGATCTCAATTATTACAGAAGCATGGTTACAATGAGATCCAAACTAGGAACTTAACATTCAGGGATAGATATTAAGAGTGTGTTGCTGGAAAAGCACAGCAGGCCAGGCAGCATCCGAGGAGCAGGAGAATTGACATTTCAAGCAAAAGCCCTTCATTCAGGGATAGTTGACCATTCGGAGAGACAGGAGGAGTGGAAAAGCTGTTTGGGTAGCTGTTAATAAGAAATAAAAAGAGGACCGTTGTGAGAGGTGATTTAGGCTCGGATGATGAAGTATTCAGTTGAAGTTTGATTGACTAAAGTACAGGTCAGGCAGAAGCCTTCATCAATAGGAAGGAATTCTACTTGCTAATGCACAACTGAGCAGCAAGCTAGATCTTGAAAATGCTGACCAGGTGGATGTGGAGAATGTGTCATGAGAGAATCTAGAACTAAGGGTCACTGTTAGAAAACAAAGGGTTGCCCATTTAAAACAGATAAGGAGATATTATTTTCTCACAGAAGATTGTACGTCTTTGGAACTCTCTTCCCCAAAAGATGGTGGAAACATAGTCTTTGACCCCTCTGGTTGATGATTCTCCCATGAGGGGAAACACTCTCTCAGCGTTTACCCTGTTAAGTCCCTTAAGCTTCCTTTGCTTGTAAGACAATCCCTTCATACAGGGATCATCCTAGTGAATCTTCTCTGAACTGCCTCTTCACTGTATTCCTCATATAGTGGGATCTTATATTTGGGATAATTTATTAAACCTGCCTCATTATCCATTACCAGATCCAAACTAGCTTGCTCCCTGTTGGCTCCATGACATATTGCTCTGGGAAACTTTCCCTAATGCACTCGATGAATGTGTTGCATAGCTACCCTTTCCAATTTGACTTACCCAATCAACATGAAGATTAAATCACCCATAATTATTGCTCTATTATTTTTCCCTGAACCTAATATTTGTTGATTTACCCCCTTTCCTAAAGAGTAGCTATTATTTGGGGGCCTGGACACGACTTCTATAAACATCTTTGCTTTTCTTTTTTTTTTACCTCCATCAACCCAATGTATATTTCACATCATTTGATGCTTTAAAATTAAGTACCATTACACTTTGAATGTCTGGTAACATGCTGAAACAATAATTGAACTCCTTTGGAGGTCAGTCTTAACTTTTTTTTTCCACATTGCTTTGCCATCAAGGAACCAAAATGATCACAATGATTTACTGTCACATCGCATGGAGATATTTCACAGTACTTAGTATGAATGTTTTTGGGGTGCGGGGATGATTTTTATTTGGAAACAGTGGCAGTGCCTTGCTCTACATTCTGGTTGAGCTTAGTAACCGAGTCATAAAGTCATACAGTAGAAAGAAATCAGAGTTAACGTTTCGGGTCCAGTGACCCTTCTTCAAAACTGATGGTAGCTAGGAAAAAGATGATTTATATACAGTAGATGGGGTGGTTGGAGTATGGGGGAGAGTAAGCAATAGTTGAAGATAGCCTACAGAGAGACGAAAACAGTTGGACAGACAAAGGAGGGGTGAAAAGGTCAGTTTGAAGGAATGTACAACTGCCACAATTGTCCCCATTAGCAGCTATTCATGCTTACCTTGTCAAGACCGTTCAGGATCTTATATACTTCAATCAACTCACCTCTCACACTGTCAACACTAGTGAAAAAAAGCCCAGCCTGTCCAACCTTTCCTCATAGACGCACATGCACATAACAGGTTCTGGAGAGCATTTGTTGAATTGAATTGAATTTATTGTCATGTGGATCGAGGCACAGTGAAAAGCTTTGTCTTGCGAGCAATACAGGCAGGTCACAGGGCTAACTAAATAATAGGTAAACAGCAGCAAAAACAAAAACACAGGTGCAGGCGGATGTTAAGGGTTTGTGAGTCCATTCAGTATTCTAACGACAGTAGGGTAGAAACTATTACAAAACCGGCTGGTGCATATGTTCAGGCTTCTGTACCTTCTCCCTGATGGTAGAGGTTGTAGAAAAACACTGCTAGGGTGGGATGGATCTTTGAGAATGCTGGTGGCCTTTCCTTGACAGCGGGACTGGTAGATGGATTCTATAGATGGGAGGTTGGCCTTTGTGATTGTCCTAGCCAAGTGCACCACTCTATAACCATCTCTGATCTTGAATGGTACAGTTGCCATTCCAGGTAGTGATACATCCAGACAGAATGCTCTCGATGGCACACCTATAAAAATTGGCAAGGGTATTCGCTGTCATGCCAAATTTCCTTAGCTGCCGAAGGAAGAGGAGACATCGTTGGGCCTTTGTAACCAGTGCATCCACATGAAGAGTCCAAGAAAGCTTGTTGTGGATGACCACTCCCAGGAGCTTGACACTCTCCACTTGTTCCATCTCTGTGCTGTTAATGTGCATGAGTAACATCCCACCGACAGTCAATAATGAATTATTTTGTTTTGCCAGCATTTGAGTTAGGTTGTTCTCAGTGCACCATTTTACTAGGTCTGCCACCTCCCCTCTGTAGTCTGTTTCGTCGCCATCTGAGATTCGACCGACTATGGTGGTGTCATCAGTGAACTAGTCTGGTATTTGGCGACGCAGTCATGGGTATAAAGTGAGTACAGTAGGGTGCTTGTCCCCAATCTTCACTGACTGCGGCTGGTGGGTCAGGAAACTGAGGATCCAGTTGCAGAGAGTGGGGCTTAGTCTGAGATCACAAAGTTTAGTAATCAGTCTCGAGGGGATAATAGTGTTGAAGGCTGAACTGTAGTCAATAATTAGGATTCTTATATAGTTTTTCTTGGTGTCAAGATGTTCTAGGGAGGAGTGAAGGGCAAGTGACACAGCATCTGACGTGGATCTGTTGATCCGATAGGCAAATTGGAGTGGGTCAAGAGTAGTGGGGAGGATGAAGTTGATTATTGCCACAACCAGCTTTTCAAAGCACTTCATGACCACTGAAGTTAGGGCCACTGGGCGGTAGTCATTGAGACAGGCTACATGAGACTTATGCACAGAGATGACGTTGGCCCTCTTGAAACAGGCAGGGACAGTGGCCTGCTGCAGGGAGAGGTTGAAAGATGTCCGAAAAGACCTCTGCCAGTTGATCTGCGCATGCTCTGAGTACACGGCCTGGTATTCCGTCTGGTCCCATTATGTTCCTTGGATTCACACGAAGGAAAACTGATCAGACCTCTGATGCAGTGACTGTTGGGATAGGTTCGTCAGAATTTATTGGAATAGATTAGATTAGATTACTAACAATTTGGAAACAGGCCCTTTGGCCCAACAAGTCCACACCCACCCTCGGAAGAGCAACCCACCCAGACAGATTCCCCTACACCTAATACTACGGGCAATTTAGCATGGCCAATTCACCTAACCTGCGCATTTTTTTTGGGCTGTGGGAGGAAACCGGAGCACCTGGAGGAAACCCACGCAGACACAGGGAGAAAGGCAACTCTCCGTGTGGAGTTTGCACAGAGGCGGGAATTGAACCTGGGTCTCTGGCGCTGTGAGGCAGCAGTGCTAACCACTGTGCCACAGCAGTGCTAATCACTGTGCCACCATGCTGCCCATAGGTGTTACCTCTCCACTGAAATTCTGCTCAAAGTGAATGTGGAAGGTATTGAGATGATCTGGGAAGATAGGTCATCGTCTGCTATCTTGCACTGTCACTTTTGTTTAGAACCAGTGATGTAATTCAGTCCTTGCCATAGTCACTGGGTATCTGTCTGGGTCTCTAGTTTGGATCAGTATTGGTCCTTGGCTGTCTTAATGGCTCTGCGAAGGAGGTCATACTTGGATTCCTTATATTTAATTGGTTCTCCTGATCTGAAGGCCTCACACCTGGTGTTTAGCAGGTTCTGTATGTCTCGATTCATCCAGGGTTTCCTGTTGGGGAACACTCAGATTGACTTCCTCTGTATACAGTCCTCCACACACTTGCTGATAAAGTCTGTGACAGTGGTGGCGTATTCGTCCAAGGTACCTGCAGACTGTTTGAACATGGCCCAATCAGCCGATTCCAGACAGCACCGGAGTTGATCCTCTGCCTTCTCCGACCAGCACTGTACCTGTATCCGCAAGGGGGTCTCCTGCTTGAATTTTTGCCTGTAAGCCTGGAGAAGCAGCATGGCATTGTGGTTGGAGTTCCCAAAATGACGCCAGGGGATGGAGCGATAGGCTTTCTTCACAGTGGTGTAGCAGTGGAGTAAAATGTTCGGGTCCCTGGTGGGGCAGTAATGTTCTGGTGGTACTTGGGCAACACCTTCCTTTGATTGGTGACTTCAATCAAGCCAGTCACAATAAACAGGGCATCGGGGTGTTCCATCTCCAGGGTGTTGGTGGTGGAGTACAGCACATTCAGAACTTCCTCAACCTTTGTTTGTGTTGGTATGTACACAGCAGTTAGTATAGCAGCAGTAAATTCCCCTGGTAGATAGAAGGGGCGGCATTTGATGGTGAGGAATTCAAGGTTTGGGGAGCAATGGCTGCCCAGCGTTGCCATGTCCGTGCACCACAAATTGTTGATTAAAAAGCAAACCCCTCCACACTTTGTCTTATCTGAGGACGCTATACAGTCCTTATGATAGAATGTAGAAACATCTTAACATGAGCAGCAAAAAGAAGAAAAAAATTCATGACTGCATAAGAAAAATGAGTGTACAGTTTGCAGAAAACACAAAAATACAGTTAGGGATTGGGACAAGCTTATGCACTTTGGCAAGAAGGATAGAAGAGAGATTTGGGGGTCCCCTTGCACAAAGCAGAATATGCCAGCATCTGAGTTAGGCAGGTAATTGGGTAACTAGAGTCCTTTATTTCAAATACCATAAAAGTAGGGAGGTATTGTAAAAAATATACAAGGCACTAGTCAGACCAACCCTGGAAAGATACTTTGGCATTAGAGGCAGTCCAGCGAGGGAATCAAGAGTTATACAGTAAAGTGGAGTTGTGGATTATTAGATCAGCCACTATCTTATTGAATGGCAAAGCAGATGTATTAGGGCAGAGTAGTTTGCTCCTGTGGTCTAACACTTTTTCCACCAATATCCTATACAGACATTCAATCCCAATTAAATATCATTCCTATCTTAAGTTTTTAATTTCCTAATTAACTGATGAGGTCATAAGTCTTCCCCATCAACAATTTTCTATACATTCTTAAATATGATTTGTTACATCACCATCTCCATTGAGTTGCACACACACTAGCTTCATCACTGACTTTACCTAACGGGAACCCAAGAAAACCCCGTCTACTTACACTGCTAAAAGTTTCAAAACTTCTTTCTAGTTTGGAAAGCGTGGACTGCCACAAACCATCCTTCTCTAGTAGCGAACCACTCAACAGAAACCAGATTGTGATCCTTGGTTTGTTTTGCTGAATGTTGTAATACTTTAGGTAGTTTATCTTATTCTGAACGTGAGCCACGTATTTTCTTGGAAATGATGGTTTTGAACTTGCTGTTCAAAATGATTTTCTGACTTCCATGAAAAGAAACAAGTCACATTCACAGTTCTGAAAACTAAAATCTCTTTTTCTCTCCACTTCTGAATTCAAGTTCCCAAATAATAACAAAATCGAAAGAACTATGGATTCTGTAAATCAGAAACAAAACCAGAAATTGCTGGAAAAGCTCAGCAGGTCTGGCAGCATTTGTGAAGAGAAATCAGAGTTAACGTTTCGGTGACCAGGGTTCTGAGGAAGGGTCAGCAGACCTGAAATGTTAACTCTGACCTGGATGCAAGTTTACTTGCTGAGCTGGAAGGTTAATTTTCTCTTAATTCATTAATCCTGATTTCTCTTCATAGATGCTGCCAGACCTGCTGAGCTTTCCCAGCAATTTCTATTTTTGTTTTCAAATACTAACAATGTTCTACAAACATTCATCACATTACTTATCCTAATACTAGCAAATTTAGCTCCCACATACTTATTGAGGAATATTGTAAATAGTCAAGGACCTGGTATTGCTTCCAATCACAGTCCAGTGATTACAGCTTGCCAAGTTGAAAATGATCTGTTAAGAAAAATTGCCTCATGAAACTATTGGCAAGTTGCCAAGCTGAATTGAAAAGTGGAAGGACAAAGGAAGCGAAAAAAAAAAGTGTTAATGAACTGAAAACAGCTCACTTGGGAGCAGTGAGAAGTGGAGTTCTACAGGAATTTGTTCCAAGTCTTCTGGTAGATACACCATGATCCTACATATGCCGACATATCGACATTGACAGCTTGCTGCACAGCTGGAGGTGTTGGCGCCTGGAAGATGTTCTCCTCTTTCAGTTGAATGTAGAATATCACAACTATTTCTAGGAAGAGGGGGAAGCATTCCCCCTGGTGCCCTGACTTATTTACTTGTCAATCAACATGAGAAAAATGTTGTTATTTAGCCCTCATCTCATTTCTGGGAGCGACACAAACTGACTACTCCTAATAAAATGACTACTCCTGAAGTAGTTCATAGCTGAAAACCAGATTTGAGACATCCTGAAGTTATGAAAAGTGCTGCATAAATGCAAGTTTTTACCCCTCATTAAACTGGTTGAATAATTGGAATTTTGGAATGGAATAATTATGAAATTTTCTTCTTTCTGCACAGTAGGTTTTATGCAAAGGAACAGAAACTGTCTACACAACTGCTCCATCTTGTGGCTGACAGCATTTCTCCAGTCTATCATATTCAGCTATAATATTTACATACTTCATACACTTTTGGATGCTTTTAAGAACTTGCATCTTCTTCCTATTGAGTCTTAGCTGTTAATCCATACAGTTTTCAGACAGGTTGGAAAGTGCAGACATGAAGGCATTTGGTATGCTTTCCTTTATTGGTCAGAGTATTGAGTACAGGAGTTGTGAGGTCATGTTGCGGCTGTACAGGACATTGATTTGATTAGATTTGATTAGATTACAGTGTGGAAACAGGCCCTTCGGCCCAACAAGTCCACACCGACCCGCCGAAGCGAAACCCACCCATACCCCTACATTTACCCCTTACCTAACACTACGGGCAATTTAGTATGGCCAATTCACCTGACCCTGCACATCTTTGGACTGTGGGAGGAAACCGGAGCACCCGGAGGAAACCCACGCAGACACGGGGAGAACGTGCAAACTCCAGTCAGTCGCCTGAGGCGGGAATTGAACCCGGGTCTCTGGCGCTGTGAGGCAGCAGTGCTAACCACTGTGCCACCGTGCCGCCCATTGGTTAGGCTACTGTTGGAATATTGCGTGTAATTCTGGTCTCCTTCCTAAAGGAAAGATGTTGTGAAACTTGAAAGGGTTCAGAAAAGATTTACAAGGATGTTGCCAAGGCTGGAGGATCTGAGCTACAGGGAGAGGCTGAACAGGCTGGGGCTGTTTTCCCTGGAGCGTCAGAGGCTGAGGGGCGACCGTATAGAGGTTTACAAAATTATGAGGGGCACGGATAGGATAGACAAAGTCTCTTCCCTGGGGTCATGATATCCAGAACTCGAGGGCATAGGTTTATAGTGAGAGAGGAAAGATATAAAAGAGACCTAAGGGGCAACTTTTTCACGCAGAGGGTGGTACGTGTATGGAATGAGTTGCCAGAGGGTGTGGTGGAGGCTGGTACAATTGCAACATTTAAGAGGCATTTGGATGGGTATACTAATAGGAAGGGTTTGGAGGGATAGGGAACGGGTGCTAGCAGGTGGCACTAGATTGGGTTGGGATATCTGGTCGGCATGGACGGGTTGGACTGAAGGGTCTGTTTCCATGCTGTACATCTCTGATTCTATACAAAGAGATTGAGTCAAGATCAGAGTAGTGTTAGAAAAGCACAGCAGGTCAGGCAGCATCCGAGGAGCAGGAAAATCAACTTTTCAGGGAAAAGCCCTTCATCTGGAATGAGACAGGGAGCCTCCGGAGTGGAGAGATAAATGGGAGGTGGGTGGGGCAGGGGAGAAGGTAGTCAAGAGTACACTAGGTGGATGGAGGTGGGGATGAAGGTGATAGGTCAGAGAGGAGGGTGGAGCAGATAGGTGGGAAGGAAGATTGTCATGAGGGCCGTGCTGAGCTGGAAGGTTGGAACCGGAGGAAAATGGGGGATGGGGAAATGAGGAAACTGGTGAAGTCCACATTGATGCCCTGGGATTGAAGTGTTCTGAGGTGGAAGATGAGGCGTTCTTCCTCCAGGCATCGTGTGGTGAGGGAGTGGCGGTGGAGGTGGCCCAGGACCTGCATGTCCTCGGCAGAGTGGGAGTTGAAATATTGGGCCACAGGGTGGTGGGGGTTGATTGGTGCGGGTGTCCCGGAGATGTTCTCTAAAGCACTCTGTGAGAAGGCGTCCAGTCTCCCCATCAACAAACACATCGACCTGGACCCAATATACCAACCACTACAGCGGACAGCTGAAACTGACAACCGGAAGCGGCAGGGACAGACCACTATAAACACCGGAGGAAACATCAAAGAAGCGCTTCGCAGGAGGCTCCAAAGCACTGATGATGTCACCTAGCCAGGGGACGAAACGTTTGCAACAAAAACTTCCAGCTCGGCGAACAGAACCACAACAGTCTCCCCAATGTAAAGGGGGCTGCATCGGGAGCAACGGATACAATAAATGACATTGGTGGATGTGCAGGTGAAACTTTGATGGATGTGAAATGCTCCTTTGGAGCCTTGGATGGACGTGAGGGGGGGGGGGGGGGGGGGGGGGGGGGGAAGGAAAGAGGTGTGGGCACTGGTTTTGCAATTCCTACGGTGTAAGGGGAAGATACCAGGATGGGAGGGTGGGTTGTTGGGGGTCGTGGACCTGACCAGGTAGTCATGGAGGAAACGGTCTTTGCGCAAAGCGGAAACTTCAACGCATGCCACCCCGACCATCTCTGACACCACCCACCCTTTCCTGGGCCTCTCCATCTCCAATGATGACCGACTGAACACTGACATATTTTACAAACCCACAGCTACCTGGATTACACCTCAGCCCACCCTACCTCCTGCAAAAATGCCATCCCGTATTCCCAATTCCTCCACCGCATCTGCTCCCAGGAGGACCAGTTTCACCACAGAACACACCAGATGGCCTCCTCCTTTAGAGACCGCAATTTCCCTTCGCACGTGGTTGAAGATGCCCTCCATCGCATCTCATCCACATCCTGCACCTCTGCCCTCAAACCCCACCCCTCCAACCTCAGCAAGGAGGGAGCTTTCCACCCTACCAACCTCTGCATAAACTGCATCATCCGCTGACATTTCCACCACCTCCAAACAGACCCCACCACCAGGGATATATTTTCCTCCCCACCCCTTTCCGCAAAAACCGTTTCCTCTGTGACTACCTGGTCAGGTCCACGCCCCCCCTACAACCCACCCTCCCGTCCTGGCATTCTCCCCTGCCACCGCAGGAATTGCAAAACTTGCGCCCACACCACCTCCCTCACCTCCATTCAAGGCCCCAAAGGAGCCTTCCACATCCAAAGTTTCACCTGCACATCCACCAATATCATTTATTGTACCTGTTGCACCCGATGCAGTCTCCTTTACATTGGGGAGACTGGACACCTCCTAGCAGAGCACTTTAGGGAACATCTCTAAGACACCTGCACCAATCAACCACACCGCCCCATGGCCGAACATTTCAACTCCCCCCCCCCCACTCTGCCAAGGACATGCAGGTCCTGGGCCTCCCCCACCCCCACTCCCTCACCATCAGACGCCTGGAGGAAGAATGCCTCATCTTCCACCTCTGAACATTTCAACCCAGGGCATCAATGTGGACTTCAACAGTTTCTTCATTTCCCCTTCCCCCACCTCACCCGAGTTCCAACCTACCAGCTCAGCAACATCCTCATGACCTGTCACTCCTGACATTCATGAATGTAAGAAGATTAATGAAAAAAAAAGTGACAATTATTTCTTACAATGACCTGTTTATGCACTATTTGAAGGCATGATGCATGTTTAACAGATAAATGTAAAAGAAAGTACGATAAATAATTCAATGAAGAATTACAGGGCTGTGTGAACAAAGGCAGAGGACTGGAATTAATTCAACAGATGGGAACAGCATAACTGTAAAATTCCCTGACAAGTTGCACAGTATCCTGACTAAGAAATACATCACCATTTCTTCTGTCACAAGGTCAAAATCCAGGAATTCCCTTCTCAGCATCACTCTGACGTGCCTACAACATTGGGGCTGCAGCGCTCCACAGAGATGACTCATCACCACCTTCTGGAGAGGAAACTAGGGATAGTCAGTAAGTGTTGATCTTTCCACTGACACTAACAAATCCTATTAAAATACTATAGAATAGATCCAACAAAAAGCACGGGTAAGACGAGCTCCTGTGCCGCATCATTGAGGATTTGGGGTATGGGTGTTATAGGCAGTGTTGACTCTTTTGTGTTGAGGTGCCCTGTAGTATTTGCTTTGTCCACATTATCTCAATGGTGAATTGTCAGGGTGACCAACTACACCAGATCCTCTGGCTGTCCTCACTCAATGCTCAACATAGCTTCCAATTTCTCTCTTGACAAAAGCATAAGGGTGGTACATTCTCTCCATTCAGAACTCAGCAGGAATCCGGAAGACTTTGTATGTGCCACTTTCTATTGAAATCACATTCCTCAGCAGAGGCATGGTCCTGTTCTGTAACTTACACAGCTATCAGCAGAGTTCCTTTCCAAGGACTTCAGTACATAACAGTGAACTGGCACTAGGGTCCAGTACTAAACACCAAGTACGTACTTGAGACACTGTTTTTCAGATAAGTCAAACGAAGCCCAGTCTCTCAGGTTGATATTAAAGACCCCATGACAATCAGTTAATTTTCTCTAGTGCCCTAGTACAGTACTACCATGACAGTACTATGTGGAATGGTATAATCCTGGATGCTGAATTTGGCACCAGTTGTTTTGCAAAGTTGACAACCTATCCATCGGCTCTGCCCATCAAATAGAAACACAGTGGAACACTGATTCAAATCTCTAAGCCTTACTTTCTGGTGTACAGAAATGGCCCAGCAAGTATGGAGATAGCTTAGCTGTCATTCAAGTATTTTCTGGGTTCACGGCCAAGACAGATTAATGTCTTAAAAAAAAGCATGATTATTTTTAACCAAAATGCTCAGACACTGACCGTTTATTGATAAAGTTTCTTCACTTGACCTGCCTGTGCTCATGAAGGGTTTGATGATCAGATACAATGTAGGCAGGTTGAAGTGTAAAGCTCTTAATTGTAGTCAGCCTTTGTGGTTTGACTTCAAAAACAGCAAATCCTTCTTCAGTCACATTTCTCAATCACACAGCAAGTTCACATTTTAATATGAGATTACAACCTAAAGCAAGTAAAGGAAGACCAACATCACCTTATTCCAAACAGGTTAGGACAATTGAAATTCAATATTCACAAGACACAACAGAAGGAAGGAGCGGTCTCCTACACCTTCAGTATTAATAGCTTTCAACCAACTATTCATTTGATATGAACCAGAGTTATCAATCCCCAAGTACACCATTAGATTGGTTCCAGAGTAGTGTTCTCCATTTACAAACAAAGCCAGCACGCTCCTGATAAATACACTTTCTAGAAACAGACATATTAATAGAAACAGTGGTCAATCTGTGAACTGGCACACACTGGTATTGGCAGTACTGAATCAGTGTATTCACAGTCAGCCCCAACCAACCAGGATGATGTGAACCAAATTGTAGAAGCGCACTTATTTTGACAGTGCCAGGTTGAACAATATTCAAACCATACCTTGTAGACTGCTACCGTGAACTGCTGCACAATGCTGCCATTTGTTAAACACCGATGATTCACAAAGCCCAGAAGGAGGGCATCCTTTCCCAAAGGAAACTTAAAAGTGGGACATTGATGCTTTTCAATTTTGGAATGGTTATGCTCATTACTCTTTCAATGCAAAGCTGCTTTAAAATCAAAAACAGGATGTGGGTATAATTGAATGTGTTGTAGTTGCGATCATGAGATATTGGGCTGCAAGGATGGGGAAGGGATGCTGGTTGTGTAGCTCATGCATTTCACTCAAGAGATGGTAATGCTTGCAGACATACAGCAAGAACTGAACACTGTAATCAAACCAAAGGCTTGGAGGAAAATGTACAAGAAAAGGATATGATGAGAAGAGATAGTGCCTGTGCACTGTTCAATCAAATGAAAGGGAGCAAGAAATTAACCTGAAATAAAGACAAAACGGGAAGGAAAAAACTAATCCCATTTTCCTTTTAGTTCCACCCTTTTTTTTCCCAGAAATTATGTCCCATCTTTTTGCAGAGGTGGTGGTAGTGGAATGGGAGAAACTGGCGTAGAGAATATCAGGACAGGACAGTCTGGGTACTTTATTACAAATCAATAAAAGACTCTGCACAAAGAATCTGACAAAAACAAATACTTAACCAATTATTCAAAATACTTTCATTGTAACATTTTAAAAAAATTAATCTTATTTTTATTTTTTGCAAAGGTATCTGCATTTCAACACATGAAATTTGATTTGTTTCCACATAAAACCACAGTTCCCAAATACTGGTCATCTCAGAAAAGGCGCAGTCTGATGATGTAACAACTCCAGGAACCTTTTTGGTCAAAAGTATTAGTGATTCAGATCTCAGTTACAATAAAAGATTAACTTAAAAGGGAAAAAAACCCAGCAAGATAGTCCCAAAACATAGGGAAACTTACAGTCATGCATAGAGTATTCCTTGCCCGCTGCAATATCAACTTCTGAAACCTAGCCTTCAGCACATTTCAGGCTTTGAAAGATTTCCTGAGTAGGGATATTCAGAATTGTCAAAGCATGTATTCCTTGTAACTTGGAATTGCATTTCCCACTCTACACCCCACCCTTCAGTTTATTCTCTGCATACTTTCTTGGTGTCTCTCACAGATTGAGATGTACACAACTGAAAAAGGCACCACCTGCAGCACCAGAGCAGGATCCACACCAACTGACAGTCCTTAGGATTAAGGAGAGTTGGCCTGCATTTAGCAAGGTGGGTTTGCAAGTCAATACAATGAAAGATCACTTAAACAACAAGGGTTACAAACCTTGTGTAGTGATTACCTGTCACTGACCATGGGAATAGGGAAAGAAACAGACAGACAGAGACAGAGATACAAAACAGACATGAGTTAGTTGGTGACTGGAATATGCTGGTGCTTTGTTTTATTTCTCACCCTCCCTTCATCCCACTCACCCACCCACCACATGTCTTCCCCACAGCATTTTAAATACAGCCAGTTGACAGGGTCAGATAGCGAAGGATGGTCAGTTGACAGTGTGTGCACCTTGCGAACGCATCTCAGTCTCCTATAGGAACCACACATTTCTTCAGAGAAAACTGAAGAGCAAAAGAGGATTTAAATGCGGCTGGCACTTTGTTGGGTATATAAAGTTCAGGACAAAGACTTCACAGTCAAATGTAAATTGGATGATACTGGCGAGAGTTCAATTTCTTTCTGCAAGTTGGACACGTGTGTGAATTTTTGAGACTGTCCCGGATGCACTGGCTGCAGAAAACATGACCACATTTTGTCGAGACAATAAGTCTCCCACTTTGGACAATCTAGAAAAGAATCAGAAATAACATTTGGTTATAAGAACTCTTCTACATAACAGCATTGTGGCCAATCTAATTGTAGACTGAACTTCACTACTTGGCCCTCTTCTTGTAACCACTGACTCCCATGTTGATCAAAGGTCTGTCTAACTCAAATTTGAATGACTCAGCTGCCTCTGCTCCCTGGGTGACAGAAATCCAAAGATCAATAACCCTCAGAAGACATTATTCCTCATTTCCATTTGTAATGACAGACTCATACCTATTCTCTCAGCAGCTACCCTCACAAGCAACATCACAATCTTTGATTAAAGAAGATCTTCTAAACTCAGGGGCGGGCCGGAGAGCGCGCGCGCGGGCCGGAGAGCGCGAGACGACTGGTAGGGAGTTTATTTTGAGTGTCATTAATGCCTCAGGTAAGGGGGAGAGGTTCAGAAGATGGGATCTTCATTGTGACATTCAGGTTAGTTAGCTCAATTGGCTGGATGGCTGGTTTATGATGCACAGCGAATCCTCCAGCACAAGTTCAATTCCCACACCTGCTTTGGTCTCCACCTCCTTACCTAAATCACCAATACAGATTGTAAGGTGTTAAGGCTCCGACATGGAAGCTTTTGTGGCTCTGCTGGTTTGTTTACCAACCTGACATTTTTCCCACTAAATGACCACTCACTCATCTTGCACAGTAACTTTCTTTGAACATAGATTTTTTAAAGGCATTCACGAATGTGCTAATACTAAAAATCTCAGTAACATCTACTGACACTCCTTTATACATTCTGTATTTTTAAAATCTCAAAAAACGCTATTAAATTTGACCCAATGACCCCCAGCTTTGCTTGGGCTACTTGATGTCAAAGTTGTTCAAACGTGGTCTTGATGTCAAGGGCAATGTCTGGAATTTACCTCTTTTGTCCACTTTTGAACCAAGGCTGTAATTGGTCAGAAGTTAAGTGGCCATGAGCACTATCTATCCTGTCAGTGAAGTATATCTAGGGCTGGTGATAGTCCCCGAGACAGTGGGTAATGAATGGCTCAGTACATCATGCTAGACTGTTGCATCATTAGTGGGCAGGATAGCATTCCCAACTTTAGCACTAGCCTCCAAATGACAAAGAGGAGGACTTGGCAGGGTTGCCCAATCGATGCCAGATGGTTCATCTGATTTCATCCCTTTGGGAAGGTTTGTACAACTGAGTGGCTTGCTAGCCCATTTCCAAAGGCAAAAACAATGACTGCAGATGCTGGAAACCAGATTCTGGATTAGTGGTGCTGGAAGAGCTCAGCAGTTCAGGCAGCATCCGAGGAGTAGTAAAATTGATGTTTCGGGCAAAAGATGAAGGGCTTTTGCCCGAAACATCGATTTTACTGCTCCTCGGATGCTGCCTGAACTGCGGTGCTCTTTCAGCACCACTAATCCATTTCCAAAGGCAGTCAGGAGTCAAACTCAGTGTCATGAATCTGGAGTTACATGTAGGCCAGACCAGATTCCTTTCCCAAAAGGACATTATTGAAACAGATGTATTTTTACAACAGTCCACAGTGCTTTCATGGTCATCTTTCAACTTTTAATTCTGTTCAATTTATTCAATTCAATTTGCACCATTTGCCATGATGGGATTTGAACCTTAGCTCCCAGAACATTATTACTGCCTCAGATCACTGGTGTTACTGATTCAAAGTAACATTCAAAATGTGAATTCAATATATATTTGAAAGGAAAAATTAGCAGGTTGTGGGGAAGCGAACTGGACACTGGGATCCAACTACGAGTCAGCAACAGACACACTAGTCTGAGTAGCCTCCTTAGATGCTGAAACCAATGTCTTACCTCTGTATAACCATCCATACATATGGGGCAGCTAATTGTTCCTGAGCAAGCCCTGCGGTGTGTTTGAACAGATCTGTCAAAAACAAAAGAAACAGATGCGACTATGTAAGGTTCTTGCTTCACTAGTTATAAGTCGGCATTCAATTTTATTCAACTAGCAGAAATTCATGTTATTTACTCCTTTTGTTCCTACCTCCTAAAAAGCAGCTGACTGACCAGTCCAGGAATGGCTGGGTCAAGAACACCACACCGAAAGCAAAACCTTAATGGATGCAAAGAATGAGAAGACAAATGGGGCTGCAACAGATGGAAGCAGAGTGCTCAAATAACTTCTTCTGGTATCCAAAGGTCTTCCATCAATTCTGTACCAAATGAGAGGCAGCACCACTAACTGAGTTTACAGCTTGAAAGACTGCAGTCTGGGGGTCTTTAAAACAGCATTTTACGTGTCTGCTAAAGGTGGTCACCTTTTCCATCAGTCCAGCAAATATAGAACAGCTTCATCAGCAACTCATTCCAACCTAGAAGTAGAGTGCCACTCAATCATCACTTGATCAGAATTCTGGAGCTCCCTGCCTGAAAGCACTGCTGGATGACTCTGCCACAGGTCAGCAGAGATTCAAAGCAGTTCATACCCATTTCTTCAAGGGCAGTGCTGACCAACCATGTACCACAGGGATCAGCGCTGGGACTCTTGCTGTTTGTTTTGTACATTAGTGATTTTGACGTGAATGTCACAGGTATAAGTAGTAAGTTTGCAGATGACTCAAAAATTGTGGCGTTTTTGATAGTGAGGAGGATGGTCTCAGACTAGCGTCTGACACTGACCAGCTGGTAAACTGGACAATGGCAGATAGAATTTAATCCGGCATTTTGGGAGGCCTAATAAATGAAGGATTTAAATGAATGGTAGATCCTTAGGGAGTGCTGGTCCATAGATCCCCGAAGGTGTCAGCACAGGTAGACAGGGAGATGAAGGCAGCATACAGAATGCTTAACTTCGTTAGCCAGGATTGCCTGGGATGGAAAGTCTCAGTTACGAGAAGCTGGATAGGCTGGGCTTGTTTTCCCTGGAGCAGAGGAGGCTGAGGGTGGAGGAGGTGGGGGGTGAGGAGGAATCTGATTGAGGTGTACAAAATTAAGAGGTAGAGATAATGCAGATCATGAGAATGTCTTCCCCATAGCAGACATGGCTAAGACCAGAGGGCAGAAGGTTAAGCTAAGGATAAGTGGTTTAGAGGAGATCCGAGAAAAACAAACCTTTGACCCGGAGGGTGGTAAAACATATAGAATGTGCTGCTGTGATGGGGTGAAGGCAGGTACTCATGCAACATTTAAGAAATACGTAGACGTGTATTTAAAATGTCAGGACAGTAAGCTATGGAACAAGTGCAGGTAAATACGATTAGTGTAGTTTGGTGTTTGCTGGTCAGCATAGACAGTGGGCTGAAGGTCAGTTTCCATGCTGAGAGAGTCTCTCAGTGGCATTTAGGAATGGCCAACAAATTCTGGTGATGCCCACATGCCATGATCAAATAAATAAAGATGGTCAATCTTGGCTTTGGAATGGGGTCAGGGGTGCTATCACTGCAGAAAAAATTCCATTTGCTCCGTGTTCTCCTTTTACTGCAAGCAGTTTACCCACCAAAATGACATTTTTCCTTCAAGGACTCACTGGTTGCATACACTCCATATTACACCCACCCAAGCAGAAAGTGGTACATAGATCCACTGGGATGTAGGCTGTAGGGAGTCTCAATGTGGTGCATTTAATATCTTCAGTCTTTCAATTCATAGCTGAGTCAGATATAATCCTAATCCAGGAGGTAAAGGATGTGGAAGAACCTTTCAAAACAAAAACTGGTTCATTCTTGCCAAAGTACAATTGGTCAATATTTAGTATCAAAGCAAGGCCAATTAGTTTAAACTCAGTGTTGGAAAGCTTTTAGAAATAAGAATTTGGGATAAAATTAGTCACCCCTTAGGAAAATGCAGATCCATTAAGAACAGCAGCACCAATTTGTTAATAACAAATAACATTGAACTAACTTGCTGGAGCTTTTGGAAGAGTAACTGAAAGGGATGCTGTATATGGACTTCTAGAAAGTAAATGGACAAAGTGTAACACAAGAGATGTGTCAGCAAAGTCATAACTCCAGTACTGTAAGTGCCAACAAGGCTATAGTTTGTTGGAGTGCCAGCAAACAGTAGTAATTAATGTGTGTTTTTTGGATTGGAGGAAAGAGTGTAGTGGAGTTCCTAGGAGTTGGTATTTACATTTTCTTCATTCTAATTTGTTCATGGATGTAGGTGTCACTGGTTAAGCTAACATTTATTCCCCATCTCTAATTGCCCAGAGGACAGTTAACAATCATTGTGGGTCTGAAGTCCCACATAGTCAATTCCAGGTAAAGGTGGCAAATTTATTTCTGGAAAGGACATTAGTCAACCAGAAGGGTTTTTAATGAAAATCAAAAAGCTTTTTAATACCAGATATTTTATTTTTAAAATTTCACTATTTGCCATGATGATAATTCGTGGGATGAGGGCATTATCAGCATTTATTGCCCATCCCAAATTGCCCAGAATCAACCATATTGCAGTGGATCTGGAGTCATGTGACCAGACCAAGTAAAGATGGCAGTTTCTTTCCCTTTTTCTGATAACCAGCAATTGATTCACGGTTATCATTAGATGCTTGATTCCAGGTTGTTATACAACTCAAAAATCTACCAACTACTGTGGCGGGATTTGAAACCATGTCCCTGCAACATTACCTGGGTCTCCGAATTAACAGTCCAGCAATAATACCATTGGGCCATTGCCTTCCCTTGCAGCATGTTGCAGAAAATGAGCCTGACATTCTGGATTGCTAGTCTGGTGACATTACCACTAAGTCACTACCTCCCAAATTGGGTTCTTTGCTCTTCCTCATATGGATAAATAACCCACTGTTCAGTGTACAAGACACCATTTCAAAATTTATGGACGATATGAAACTTGGAATCAGTATGAACTATGAAAAGGGATAGTGTAGAACTTCAAAAGAACATAGACAAGTTAGTGGAATAGGTGGACGAGTGACAGAGAAAATTAACGCAGAAAAGGGTGAAGTAATTACTTTGATAGGCTAGTTATTTCTGGTGCAGGCCAGCTGACTGTGTACATGGTTTTTAAAGGACAGTACTAAAGAGAATCGTCTCACCTTTTTGCCTTTTAAAGAGAGTTTCTTACAGACAATGTCAAACTGAACAAGCTGAACCATGAACTGCAGGGAAAGGACACAGACTTAGCACATATGATCAGTGCTGTGAATGTATTCAAATTCAAACTGGGTCTGTCGTCCTCTGAATTAAAACATAAGACACAGCTGAGTCTGGAGAAAATTCTGGAAAAAAGATCAAAGACCACCCAGAAACCATCTGTGTACACCTTTGAAGTTAGCAGAGGAATTCAACAGGCAATTTCGGGAATTAGGTGTGATGGAACAAATCATGTCTGTTTCAAATCTATTCCTTCAAGAAAGCATCAGTGGGTTGGCTACCAATTTCCATCAGGTGTTTGATTGACAACAAAGTGAAGTTGAAATTGAGATAATTATTACACAAAATGATATTGAGCTGCAAGTTCAACCGAGGGACAGCAACCTTTGAGGGCTTGTAAACATAAAATACCTGGCCCTATCATGTGTTTTTAAAGTGAAAGCTTACTCTGGCTGCATGTACCCTAGTCATAGACAGTGTTCTCCCAAATGGAGATAATCAAGTCAAGTACTGCACCCACTGCTCAGATACCTATTTGACCTATTGTATACATTAGCAGTCTCCAGTTACAATTCAGACTTCAAGGCACTAGCAGGTATTGCGCAGTTATAGATGTCACAATGAGATTTGAGTGTAAGGACAAATTAATAATTAAATATACTTGGCTTTAGATTTATATAAAACTAGAAATAAACTTTACTCAATATTTTTCTTTCTTTGGGATAGATAATGTCATACACTTAAATTCAAAAAATGATCTTCTCCTTACTAAATAGTCTGGAAAATGCTGTTGGAGAAGTCATGGGGAGTTACTGCACTGCATCTTTTAGATGGTACACACTGCTGCCACTGAGCATTGTTGGTGGATGAAGTGAATGTTTGATAGGAATAAACAGGGTGCCAATCAAGTGGGCAGCTTTGTCACGAGTCTTGTTCGGAGCATTGTGGGCTTTTCAAGCTGTATATATCCAGACAAGAGGAGAGTATTCTATCACACTCCTGGATTATGGCATGGACAGGATTGGGGGAAGAGAGGCGGCAAGTTACTCGCTATAAAATTCCCAGCTTCTGATTTGTTCTTGCAGCAGTAATATGGCTGGCCCATTTAAGTTTCTGATCAGTAATAGGTCCCAGAATGTAAATGATGAAGTTTCAGTAATAGAAATGGTTTTAAACATCAAGGGAAGATGGTCATTGCACCACACATGGGACGTGTAATGTTAGGAGCCACTTATTCGCTAACATCTGAATGTTGTCCAAGTTCTGCTGCATGCAGGTTCTCACTGCTTCAATATGACAGGAGTCAAGAGTGGTACAGAATACTGTGCAGTTGTCATTGAACATCACATTCACAGCCCTACTTTGAAGAGTAGTTGAAGAGAATGGTCATATTAATTAGGTTCAAGGGCTGTCACACAATATCCCAAAGATAGTCCACCTGTGCTTTCAGTGACGTTGCCAGCCAGAAGCCAATAGTCCATGTGGTAGGACAACATGACTTATTTTCATATGGTGCCCGAGTGCTTGCATCATGCTGCTCGTTGGAGATGGGAAATAGTCAATGGTAAAAGAAAGTCTCTCTCTCACAACACAAATCAAAGGCTTAGAACAGAACAGCCAGGACTGATTTGGTGCTGGCTGCTGCTCAGTGGGTAGAACTTTGCCTTCGTATTAGAGATTTACTTGTTCAAGCCTCACTCGAGATGCTGGAGGGAGCAGCACGGTGGCTCAGTGGTTAGCACTGCTGCCTCTCAGCACCAGGGATTCCAGCCTCAGGCAACTGTGTGGTATTTGCATATTCTTTCCATGTCTGTATGGATTTCCTTTGGGTGCTCTCGTTTCTCCCACAGACTAAAAATGTACAAGTTAGGGTGGATTGGTCATGGGGAAATGCGGGGTTACAGGGTAGGAGGGGGTGAAATGGACTCAATGGGCCAAATGGCCCGCTTCCACACTGTAGGGATTCCATTCTATTCTATGATCTAAAGTATGCAAACTAGACTGACAGTCCAACATGAAAAAAAAAGAGTCCTGTCAGAATGTGTTAACTTTTGGAAGAGGTATTAAACAAGGCCCATATTGCCCTTTCAGATAGACTGAAAGATTCTACAGAAATTCTGTTATCCTAACCAGTATTTGGCTCTTAGCCAGTTACTAACAAATACAGAAGATCTCTTCATTATCAGACTGCTGTTAGTGGAAGATTTGCACAAATTAGCGTCTAGATTTCTTACACTGCGACAGCGATAACATTGCAAAAGTAAATCCTTGGCTGTAAAGCACTGTTGTACATGTGAAAAATGCTATTTTTTAAAGAAAAACTTTTTAACCTTAAGTCTTGGTTGCACAAGACAGGATGAAGACTGTTTCCCTGAGGTACAGCTGCTGCACTTGTTAAAGTCACACTGCTACTTCCATCTGTTCTGGTGTCTTCTTCATCACTGCAGAGAATACAGCTGTCTGACTGCGTTCTGCCTGGCTGGTCATCAGCTGAACTTGACTGACTATTTGAGGAGAGATCTGCAAAATGACAATATATGGAACAATAACAATTTGCTATTACTTGGATTTCTTTGAGGAGGATCAGAGTACAAGTGGGGCCTAGCAAAACGAAAAATAAGCTCACGGTTAAAACTTAATACTTCACTCAAGTAGGATTCTACTGACGAAAATCTTTCACCCCAAATACAACAAACAACTCAGAGCAAGTTCACTGAAATTAAACTACAACAATGCAGAGTCAAAACGAGCTTAACTGACAGTAACCAAAGAGCCAATTTATCCAGTGTCAATTTTCACAGGATATAAAGAGCACACAGCAGGGGAGTAGGGGGACTAATTTTCATGTCTATTATTAACAGCTTGCTTTTGAGAGAAAGGGATGACAGGTGCAGCTCCAAATTATTCTCAAAACAATACACTGCATAATGTTTAATCCGCAGGGGTTTGTGAAATAAAATGGGACAATGACAGGCCCAGTCACTTCTTCCCCATTTAATAAGGATTATTGATCTATTAGCAATTAAAGGTTCAGAAGCCATCTAAATATTCAAAACAGAAATGAGAACCACAAGATTGAAACAGAAGACATGAATTTATGCCATGTCTCAATCATGTTAAATATGCGAGTACTTGACATAATTCATTACTTTGATCATTGAATGTGAAACCACAAACACAGACAAGAAATATACAGTGATTCGGTGTGCTGCCATCAACACTTGGAAACTATTAGTTACTTCACATTACCTACCTAAACAAAAGCATGAGGGTTTATTACAGAATACATTGAACTAATGAATTGGCGAAGCTTCTTAATTTGCTGAACTCACCTTCATCCACGATCTGGACAACACACAGGTGATGTTGAAAATAAAGAGAGAGAGAAGTAGATTAGACAAGGAAAGATGTAACAAATATAAATTGTAACATGGAACTGGTAGCATTGTTCTAAAATACACTTTCAACATAATTCATTCATGGGATATGGGTGTCATTGGCTAGGCTAGCACTTAATTGCCCTGGAAATTATGGAAACTTTGTAAAGATCTCCAAACAGTTGTGATAAGGCAGGGAATAGTAGTAAACAGGAAAATGGAGATAAATCGAACAAGACAGTATCTCAATAATCAAGAGTAACTCCAATCTACATATAGACTGGGCAAATCAAATGAGCAATAACATGTATATTGAGGAATAAACTAATAGAACAGGAAAAGTGGCTGAATCATGATTAAAAATAATTGTGTTAGATTCAAAGATTGGTCATAGAAAGTTGTTTGAAATAGCAGCAAGCCAGAGGACTGGGAGCAGTTTATAATTCAGCAAAGAAAATAAAAGAGATTAAGAGGGGTGAAATCAAATACAAAAGCAATCATGCAAGGAACATTCAAGCAGAGTTTAAGAGTTTCCAAGTATGTATAAAGGAAAGGGTTAGTGAAGGCAAAAGGTAGGACCCTCCTAGTCTGATACAGGAGAATTCAGAATTCAGGAAATGTCTGGGTTCGATCCCAACCTTGGGTGACTGTCTGCAGGGAGTAAACATATATCCCCTGTGTGTGTTGGTCTCCTCCAACAGTCCAAAGATGTACAGGTTAGGTGGATTAGCAATGGTAAATGTCGGTATGGATGGATCTAGATGGGATGCTCTGCGGAAGGTTGGTGCAGATGCGATGGACTGAATGGCCTCTAGCTACACAGTAGAGATTTTAACAATTTTAATTGAGATCGAGAATAACATGTTCAATTAAACAATTACGTGAGTTCTATACTTAGCAAAGACACAAAATACCCCAGAAATGTTAGGGGAGAAAGGGTCTATTGGGAAGGAGAAATTGAAGGAGATTAATATTCCTAAAAACAATACTGGAGAAATTAATGGGACTGAAGCTGTTAGAAAACAGAAAAAAGGAGGCGGCCATTCAGTGCTTTGAGCCTTCTCCGCCATTCATAACTGATCATCCAACTCAGTACCCAATACCAGGGGAATCTGATCAAGGTATACAAAATTATGACGGGTATAAACAAAGTGGATTCTGAGAATCTCTTCCTCATGGCAGACGTGTCTAAGACCAGACAGTATAGGTTCAAGGTGAAGAGCAAGTGGTTTTGTGAGGACCTGAGAAATAATATTTTCACCTAGAGGGTGGTGGTAATGTGGACAATACTGCCTGAAAGGGTGGGAGAGGCAGACACTCTTGATATTACTAGGCTATGGACCAATTGCAGGTAAATGGGATTAGTGTAGTCTGGTTTGTTGGCCAGCATAGGCATGGTGGGCTGATGCGCCTGTTTTATACTGTACAACTGTGACTCTTCTAGCTTTCTCCATATACCATTTGATCCCTTTAGCCCTAAGGACTATACCTAACTCCTGTAAAACATTCAATGCTTTGGCTTGACTGTTTCTTATGGCAGAGAATTTCACCGGTTTGCCATGATCTGGGAGAAGAAACTGCTCATCTCAGTCCAAGTTGACATATCCCAAAACTGCCATTCTGGGACTCAGACTGGTAAATCTTTATTGCAGTCATTGATGGCCAGATCACCTACCTCAGAGAGTGACTCCAGAACTACACATAATACTCCCTGCATGGTCTTAACAAGATCTTGCACAACTGTAGCATTACGTCCTTGCTCCTCTACTTGAATACTCTTGCTACGAAAGCCAATAAAACATTCACCTTCTTCACTACCTATTTCACCGGGCAGGTGTACAAAGACCACCCCAGATCTCATTGCACCTCTGGCTTTCCCTATCTATCCCTATTCAGTTGATAACTTGCCTTCCTCCTTTTGCTACCAAAGTGGATCACTTCACATTTATCAACATTCTACTTCATCTGCCATGAATTTATCCACACACTCAACTTTTCCACATCATCCTGAAGAATCTCTGCATCCTCCTCACATCTTATGCTCCCGCCCAGCTTTGTTTTATATGCTAACTTGGTGATATTACATTTAGTTCCTTCATCTAAATCATTAAGATGTTGTGAATAGCTGGGGTCTCAAATGATCCCTACATTATCCCAACAATCACTGTCTGCCACTCAAGAAGTAGTCCCACTTATTCCTACTGTTGCCTGCCTGTCAACTACAAGACCCTAAGACATAGGGGTGGAGGCGAGGTCATCAAATCCACTCCAAAATTTAATCATGGCTGATAGGAGTTTCAATTCCACTTACCCACACTCTCCCCATAGCCCTTGATTCCTCGCGAGATCAATAATTTATCAATCTCTGCCTTGAAGACACCCAATGTCCTGACCTTCACTGTGCTCCGTGGCAATAAATTCCACAGGGAACAGGCAGAAAGGGACACCACGCATTGGCTGAGAAACGAACACGGGCCTCCCTTGTGACAGGCGAGAATTCTACCACTAAACAACCAGTTCTCTCTCCATATCAGTACACTACTTCCAATCCCCATGCTTTAATTTTGCATTTCAACTCATATACAAGACCTTACAAAAGTCTTCTGAGAGTACATAAGTCCACTATATCAACACTACTAGAGATACTAAACAAACCCATGGTATTTGATAATCGATGTCTTATGGTACTAAAGGAGGCAGGCATAGAGATAATGGAAACATTGCTTGTCAATCTTCAAAATTCTGTAAATGAGCTACAGATCTTCTCAAAACTGGCTTCAGAATTCTGTAAATTCTGAAACAATCTCAAGATTTGAGGGTGGTAAATGCACCACCACAGTTTAATAAAGGAGGATGGATGAAAACAGAATTACAGACAGCATAGCTTAACATGAGCAATCAGCAAATACTTGAGTTTATTACAAAGGATGAAATAACAGGACATGGAAAATAGCAACAGGATTACATAAAGTCAACATGGATTTATGAAAGGGGAAACATGCTAAACTAGTCTACTGGAGATTTTTGAGAATGTAAAGTGTAGAATAGATAATGGTGAACCAGTTCATATCTGCAAAGATAGTGGAGGCATTGGTCAAAACATTAAAAACAGGGAAGACTTGCGATGACTAAGTATGGTTCAGGTGAGGCCTGGAAGTACTGTGTACAGTTCTGGTCCCTGTAATAACTAAGAGATATACTACCATTGGACATAGTTCAAAAGAGATTCACAAGGCTGAATCCTGGGATGAAGGGTTGACTTATCAAGAACGAGAGGTGCTCTTATTGAAACATACAAGATTGAGGGGGCTTGATAATTTAGATGTTGAGAAGATGTTTCCACTAGCAGGGAAATCTCAAACTAGGATGTGTACTTACAGTATAGAGAGATACTCATTTAAAATGGGAAAGGGAAGGAATTTCCCCACTCAGAAGGTCGCGAATGTCTGAAATTAGCTACCTCAAAAAGGTGTAGAGGCTAGAACTCTACAAGTATTTAAAAATGAGGTAGATATATTTTTAAAATATTGGAGCATTGAGGGCTGACGATCAGACATGAGAGAACTGAAGACCTGGGGCAGATCAGCCATGATTTAATTAAAAGGCCAGGAAAGCTCGAGGGAAAAATGACCAAAATTGTAAGGTGGCTCCATCTATTATAAGCTTGTGAGAAACAAGCCTACAACAAATCAACTCTAATTTGCAAAAGTATGGGTGACAGACACTTGGAAGCCTCTATAAAAAGGAACCCTGTAGTGTCAGCAGCACATGAAATTTGTACACATGAAGGCAGTTTCCTTAGAGACAAATGAAACAACTCTGAATACACATACAGTGAGTTACAAATGATGTTATCTTCAAATCAAGCACGAGAGGAGAGGACATGGCAACACTGAAGAAGGGCTCATACATGCAAATGAGCTCTCACTTCAATAGCAGCTAACAAACCTCAATTTAATGTTATACTGCTAAAATGACATACTGATATTTGCATCTTAACCAGTCCATGCAAAGCTTTCACATTCCACTTACAAAAGGAAAGTCTAACAATTGTGACAATTCAAGTCAGTTTAACTTAAATTTAAAGTATAAAGTTAGGACTGCAGGTGCTGGAGATTTGAGTCAAAACGTGTACACTGGAAAGCACAGCAAATCAGGCAGCATCCGAGCAACAGGAGAGTCAATGTTTCAGTTGTAAGGCCTTCCTGATGAAGGGCTTATGCCTGAAACGTCGACTCTCCTGCACCTCGGATACTGCCTGACCCACTGTGCTTTTCTAGCACCACACTTTGACCCTTAAAATGTAGGTATGTCAACTTCAAATTCAAGTTAACAGTGTGCACAGATGTCAATAGTGGACTTTGCTTACAAAATTATATTGATTCTTTTTCCATTTACTGAAGGAATGGAGAATAGATTAATGTGTTATCGATCTCATGTTCAGTGGCACTTTAAATGGTGGATCAAATGACAATATTGAAAACTATAAAAGGCATGAAAAACATACTTCAAATGATAATATTGCCACTCATTTGTGTAAACAAGCACTAAAATTTTTCCCCAACATTTTGGTCTGAACGAAGAGGTTTTAGGTGCAGTAAGACGGGACTCGACGTGCTGTCAGTTTCTAACAGATAACATCGCTCTGCTCTCAGTTTCCTTTCAGTATTTACTGTCATTTTCAAATGCAACTGAAGGATTGGTCAGCCAATCACTGCAAGTGATGAGTGAAGTGAAATGGAGCTCACCATCACTTGGGTGACTCAGTGGTTAGCACTGCCGTCTCTCAGTGCCAGGGACCTGGGTTCGATTCCAGCCTCACGCGACTGTCTGTGTTTAGTTTGCACATTCTCCCCATGTCTGCATGGGTTTCCTCCAGGTGCTCTGGTTTCATCCCACAATCCAAAAGATGTTTAGGATGTAGATTTGCTCGCTGAGCTGTAGGTTTGATATCCAGACGTTTCATTACCTGGCTAGGTAAAATCATAGGCTAGGTGATAGAATACTCTCTTCTTGTCTGGATATATATAGCTTGTTTGTGGATTATGTTGTTGAAGGTGAAGTTGGTGGTGAGGCACAGGTCCACTAGCTTCATGATGTTTTCGTTGGTAATGTGATTGATGGTGGTTGGGGTGTGTGTGATGGTCTCTTCTAAAAGTGCGGTGAGTGTTTCCTTTGCCAGGTCGATGTTGACCAAAACTACCAAAAATCCATAAACCAGGAGCCCCCCTCAGACCCATAGTCTCATTACCTGGAACACCAACTTATAGACTGGCCAAAGAACTACACACAAGACTGAAATACCTAGTAGAAGAGTCATAGCACTCCATCCACTCCACCCAGGAATTCCTAAAAATCAAAAACACCAAAACAGAGGAAGACGAAACAATGATCTCACTTGACTTAACAGCACTGTTCACCTCCATCAACATCGACTTAGCAAAGGAAACACTCACCACAGTTTTAGAAGAGACCATCACACATACCCCAACCACCAATCACATTACCAACGAAAACATCATGAAGCTCGTGGGTCTGTGCCTCACCACCCATTTCACCTTCAACAACATAACCTACAAACAAACCAACTGCACACCCATGGGATCGCCGCTATCAGGATTCATAGCGGAAGCGGTAATACAAAAACTAGAACAAAAACAGCCCTACCAACCATCACCAAAAATCTGGGTCCGCTATGTAGAAGACACCTTGGTCACCACAAAACGAAACAAGATAGAAGAGACATTTAACATCATCAACAACTCTGTCATAGGCATAAAGTTTACCAAGGAGAAAGAAACCGACAACAAACTCGCATTCCTGGACGTCACAGTCGAAAGAAAGGACAATGGAGAAATACAAACCTGCGTTTACAGAAAATCGACAAACACTGACCAAATACTTAACGACACCAGCAACCAACCCAACACACACAAACGAAGCTGTACCAGAACACTATTCCAATGAGCCACCACACACTGCAGCACAGACGGACTTCGGAAAACAGAGGAGAACCACCTATACGACGTATTCAAGAAGAACGGATACTCAAAAAATACAGTCCGCAGATTCCTCAAGAACAAACCATGACAAGCAGACCAAACACCTTACCATACATCAAAGAAGTTTCAGAAATGACAGCCAGACTACTAAGACCCCTCGGAATCCTAAAGCACACAAACCCACCAACACTAATCTAATCTAATCTAAAGTCTAATCACTCTCAACCAAAAGTTAACAAACTTAAAAGACCCAGTACAACTCATGGACAAAACCAACGTCGTCTACAAAATTCCATGCAAGGACTGCCAGAAACACTACATAGGACAAACAAGAAGAAAGTTAGCCACCAGGATACACGAACACCAGCTAGCCACAAAAAGACACTACCCTCTCTCACTCGTAGCCCTACACACGGAGGAAAGAAAACACCATTTCGACTGGGACAACACATGTATCCTGGGACAGGCTAAGCAAAGACATGCCAGAGAATTCCTAAAGGCCTGGCACTCCAACCACAACACCATAAACAAACACAGATCTAGATACCATCTATCAACCCCTCAGAAAACAAACAGGAAATGACATCACCACAAACCCCAGGAACCCCATCCAGGACAAACATATAAACAGAAAGCAGGAGACAACAGCTTCGCTTCACTTGGAGGTCACCACTGATGATGTTACCCAGCCAGGTAATGAAACATTTGGATATCAAACCTACAGGTCAGCGAGCAAACCTACACCCTAAACCTCAACCTGAGCTACAAACCTTCACAAACCTTGCAAAAATCCAAAGATGTGCAGGTTAGGTAAATTGGCCATGCTAAAATTGCCCATATAGTATTCAGGGATGTGTAGGTTAGGTGCATTATTCATGTAGAGCAATGGGGAATGGGTCTGGGTGGGTTACTCTTCGGAGGGTCAGAGTGGACTTGTTGGGCCAAATGGCTTGTTTTCACACTAAGGATTCCATGAACATTTCTATGAAATCACTTACCTCAACAGAATCATTATTGGTTAGGTCAACAACCACAGGTTCAGCGGATTCACATGTCAAGTCAACTACTTCTGCACCTGAGACACCAAACAAACAATCCTTTTAAGAATTAGGCTGTCAAGTTTGGACTTACCATAAGACCAACTTATACTTCAAAAGAACAGGTAATTAGATTAATATTGACGCAATTAGTCATTGGTAGTACAGAACTTCAGTACTGCAGAAAGAAGACATTCAAAGCTTTTTGTCTTTCATTCGCCAGGGTAGTTCACAAGAATGTAAAGGCAAAACAATATTTATACCGGATAGAGAAGTATGCTGATCGGCTAACAAGTTCACTTTAAATGATAAAGACACAGTGATGGACAATGCACCAAGTAGATAAACACTGATAGTTAACTAGGAGAAAGTGAGGACTGCAGATGCTGGAATCACAGCCCTTCGTCAGGGAGTCTAGGAGGGATGCTCTTTGGAAGATCAGTGTGGACTTGATGGGCTGAATAGCCTGCTTCCACATTGTAGGGATTAAACTATTATAAGCATCCTTAACCACATTTTGAACTTTATGTTTGTAAACAAAATTTATCCTTATCACTCCCTTCTACATCATGATTCCTTGTCAATAAACAACACGCCCAGAGAAAGTGTCTGCTCATTCATTCCTTGCGGAACATTAATCAATGTAAATTCTTCGGCAAAACCTCCTCTTGGGCCTTCTTTGCACCAGCTGAAATAGATGATTTCTAGTCCTCAAGTGCCATTCCTTTCTTATTCCCATCTCCAACTTTCTGGACTATGTGGAACTTGTGCCAAATTATTAACCACTTACTATGAATACGCTGAGTAGGTCATGAAGAAAATGTCATGAACCTAGAGTAGAGCTGACATTTATTCCATCAGAAACAGCAAGACTCACCAGTCTTTAACAGGGGAGGTGATAGCCTAGTGGTACTATCGCTAGACTAGTAATCCAGAAACTCAGCTAAATGTTCTGGGGACCTGGGTTCAAATCCAACCATAGCAGATGGTGGAAATTGAATCCAATAACAAAAATCTGGAACTAAGAATCTATTGATGACCATGAAACCATTATCAATTGTCAGAAAAATCCATGTGGCTCATTAATGCCTCAATGTGAAGACAGGACTTTGTCTCCACAAGAACGGTGCGGTGGTCACTTTTAGCAATATCATGGACAGATGCACCTCCATGTTGATCTGCCATCTTCACCTGGTCTGGCCCTGCATTTAACTCCAGACCCACAGCAACATGGTTGACTCTCATGTACTCTCCAAAATGGCCTAGCAAGCCACTCAGTTGTATCATTGCTACAAAGCCTTAAAGAAATGAAACCAGGTAGACCACCTGGCATCAACTGAGGCAATGGCAAAGACAATGGCAGAAACAGCCATGTTGACCCTGTAAAGTCCTCCCTTCTAAATCTGGGAGCTCGTGAAAATTGGGAGCACTCGCTCACAGACCGGCAAAACAACAACCCAACATTGTCTTCAAAGTACGATGCGTGAGTAAGACTATGCCCCTGCCACCACATTACCATCATTGGCAGGACAGACCCAGCAGAGGTGACAGCACAGTGGTATACAGTCCGAAAGAAGCTGCCATAAAGGTCCTCAACATGAACTCTGGATTCCATGAAGCCACATGGGCAAGGAAACCTCTTGCTGATGACCATGCAGTGCCTTCCCTCGGCTGAATGATCGGTACTCCTCGATGTTGAGCAACACTTGGAGGAAGCACCGAGGGTGGCAAGTGTGCAAAATGTACTCTGGGTGGGGGATTTCAATCCACCGAGAGTGGCTCAGTAGCAGCACGACTGATCAAGCTAGTCCTAAAGGATACAGCTGCTAGACTGTGGCAGGAGGAGAGAGAACCAAGAGGTAAAAACATACTTGACCTCACCCTTACTAATCTGCTGCTGCAGATGCAGCTGCCCAGATGACCTTATAGAAGTTTACACAATTATGAGGGGCACGGATAGGATAAATAGACAAAGATTTTTCCCTGGGGTCAGGGAGTCCAAAACTGGAGGGCATAGGTTTAGGGTGAGAGGGGAAAAATATAAGAGACCTAAGGGGCAAATGTTCATACAGAGGTTAGTACGTGTATGGAATAAGCTGCCAGAGGAAGTGAAGGCTGGTACAATTGCAACATTTAAGAGGCATTTGGATGGGTATATGGGCCGGGTGCTGGCAGGTGGGAATGGATAGACAATAGACAATAGGTGCAGGAGTAGGCCATTCAGCCCTTCTAGCCTGCACCGCCATTCAATATAATCATGGCTGATCATTCCTAATCAGTATCCTGTTCCTGCCTTATCTCCATAACCCTTGATTCCACTATCTTTGAGAGCTCTATCCAACTCCTTCTTAAATGAATCCAGAGTGTGGGCCTCCACTGCCCTCTGTGGCAGAGCATTCCACACAGCCACCACTCTCTGGGTGAAGAAGTTTCTCCTGAGCTCTGTCCTAAATGGTCTACCCCGTATTTTTAAGCTGTGTCCTCTGGTTCGGCACTCACCCATCAGTGGAAATATGTTTCCTACTGCCAGAGTGTCCAATCCTTTCATAATCTTATACGTCTCAATCAGATCCCCTCTCAATCTTCGAAACTCAAGGGTATACAAGCCCAGTCGCTTCAGTCTTTCAGTGTAAGGTAATCCTGCCATTCCAGGAATTGACCTCGTGAACCTACGCTGCACTCCCTCAATAGCCAGAATGTCTTTTCTCAAATTTGGAGACCAGAACTGCACACACTACTCCAGGTGTGGTCTCACTAGGGCCCTGTACAGCTGCAGAAGCACCTCTTTGCTTCGAGACTCAATTCCTCTTGTTATGAAGGCCAGCATGCTATTAGCCTTCTTCACTACCTGCTGTACCTGCATGCTTGCCTTCATTGACTGGTGTACAAGAACACCCAGATCTCTCTGTACTGCCCCTTTACATAAATTGATTCCATTGAGGTAGTAGTCTGCCTTCCTGTTCTTGTTACCAAAGTGGATAACCATACATTTATCCACATTAAACTGCATCTGCCATGCATCTGCCCACTCACCTAACTTGTCCAGGTCACCCTGTAATCTCCTAACATCCTCATCACTTTTCACCCTGCCACCCAGCTTTGTATCATCAGCAAATTTGCTAATGTTATTGTTGATACCATCTTCTATATCATTAACATATATTGTAAAAAGCTGCGGTCCCAGCACGGATCCCTGCGGTACCCCACTGGTCACTGCCTGCCATTCCGAAATGGAGCCGTTTATCACTACCCTTTGTTTCCTATTAGCCAACCAATTTTCAATCCAATCTAGTACTTTGCCCCCAATACCATGCACCCTAATTTTACTCACTAACCTCCTGTGTGGGACTTTATCAAAAGCTTTCTGAAAGTCCAGGTACACTACATCTACTGGATTTCCCTCGTCCAACTTCATAGTTACATCCTCAAAAAATTCAAGAAGATTAGTCAAGCATGATTTCCCCTTCATAAATCCATGCTGACTCTGTCCTATCCTGTTACTACTATCCAGATGTGCAGTAATTTCATCCTTTATAATAGACTCCAGCATCTTTCCCACCACTGAGGTCAGACTAACTGGTCTATAATTGCCTGCTTTCTCTCGCCCACCTTTCTTAAAAAGTGGTATAACATTAGCCACCCTCCAATCCTCAGGAACCGACCCCGAATCTATTGAACTCTGAAAAATAATCACCAACGCATCCACGATTTCCCGAGCCACCTCCTTCAGTACCCTGGGATGCAGACCATCAGGCCCCGGACACTTATCAACCTTCAGACCTAACAGCTTCTCCAACACCAAATCCTGGCAAATATAAATTCCCTTAAGTTCAGGTCCTTCAGCCACTGTTACCTCAGGGAGATTGCTTGTGTCTTCCCCAGGGAACACAGATCTGAAGTACCCATTTAATTCCTCTGCCATTTCTTTGCTCCCTGTAATATATTCCCCTGTTTGTGTCTTCAAGGGCCCAATTTTTGTCCTAACCATTTTTTGGCCTTGCACATACCTAAAAAAGCTTTTACTATTCTCCTTAATATTCTTGGCCAGTTTACCTTCGTACCTCATTTTTCCTCTGCGTATTTCCTTCTTAGTAATCCTCTGTTGCTCTTTAAAAGCTTCCCAGTCCTCAGTTTTCCCACTTATCTTAGTTATACTTTTTCTCTTTTAACTTTATATGTTTCTTTACTTCCCTCGTCAGCCACAGCCGCCCATGCCTCCTCCTGGGATCTTTCTTCCTTTTAGGAATGAACTGATCCTGCAACTTCTGCATTATACACAGAAATATCCGCCATTGTTCCTCCACGGTCATCCCTGCTAAAGTATTGCACCATTGAACTTTGGCCAGCTCCTCCCTCATAGCTCCATAATTCCCTTTATTCAACAGAAGTACTGTCACTTCCGATTGTACCCTCTCCCTCTCAAATTGCAGATTGAAGCTTATTGTATTATGGTCACTACTTCTCAATGGCTCCTTCACTTCGAGGTCTCTGACCAATTCTGGTTCGTTACACAATACCAGATCCAGAATTGCCTTCTCCCTGGTCGGCTCCAGCACCAGCTGCTCTAAGAATCCGTCTCTGAGGCACTCCACAAAGTCTCTTTCTTGTGGCCCAATATCATCCAGATTCTCCCAGTCTACCTGCATGTTAAAATCCCCCATAACAACTGTAGTAACATCTTTGCGACAGGCCAATTTCAGCTCCTGATTTAACTTACATCCGACATCCAGACTACTGTTTGGGGGCCTGTGGATGACTCCCAAGAGGGTCTTTTTACCCTTGGTATTTCGAAGCTCTATCCACACTGACTACATCTCCTGACTCTAGGTCCCCCCGCGCAAAGGACTGAATATCATCCCTTACTAATAAGGCCACCCCACCGCCTCTGCCCATCAGTTTGTCCTTACGATAACACGTGTATCCTTGAATATTCATTTCCCAGGCCCTGCCCACTTGAAGCCACGTCTCAGTTATCCCCACAATATCGTATCTGCCAATTTCCAAAAGAGCCTCAAGCTCATCCATCTTATGTCTAATGCTTCGTGCATTAGACATAAGATAGATTGGGTTGGGATATCTGGTCAGCATGGACAGGTCGGACTGAAGGGTCTGTTTACATGCTGTACATCTCTATGACTCTGACCACACAGAGAGAATACCTTCACACAGAGAATACCTTCCTTCATGTGTGGCACTATTACTGTGCTAAATAGGACAGACTTTGCACAGATCTAACAATCAAGACTGGGCATCCAGGAGACACTGTGGGCTAATATCCCCCACTAAACCATTACCATCAAGCCAGGTGATCAACCTTGGTTCAACAGAGTGCAGGAGGGCATGGTAGGAGCAGCAGCAGGCATACCTAAAAAGGAGGTGCCAACCTGGGTGAAGCTACCAGATAGGTGGGCTAAACAGCATAAGCAGCAAGAAGTCTGCAGAGCTAAGTGAGTCCCACAGAGAATGGATCAAGTTTAAGCTCCGCAGTCCTGCCACAGCCAATTGAGATCGGTGGTGGACAATTAATCAACTCACGGGAGGAGACAAATCCACAAATACCCCCATTCTTAATAATGGAAGAGGGGAGAAAGTGAAGACTGCAGATGCTAGAGATCAGAGTCAAATAGAATGGTGCTGGAAAAGCACAGCAGCAGAATCCTGCTCCTCGGATGCTGCCTGACCTGCTGTGCTTTACCACTGCATTAGCTTTTCATCCACATCCAAGGCAGCAATCTTCTGCCAGAAGTGCCAAGCGGATGATCCATCTTGGCCTCCTCAGTGATCCCCAGCACAGATAGCAGTCTTCAGCCAATTCAATTCACTCCACGTGATATCAAGAAAAGATTGGAGACACTGGATACTGCAAAATCTATGGGCTTTGACAACATTCTGGTAAATAGTAAAAGACTTGTGCTCAAGGACTTGATGCTCCTCCAGCCAAGCTCTTCCAATGCATTTACACCACTGGCATCTACCCAGTGTGGAAAATTGCCCAGGTATGTGCTGTATATAAACAGGACAAATCCAACTTGGACAATTATCGCTCCGTCAGTCTACTATCGATCATCAGTAAAATGATGAGGGGTGTCATCAATATTGTTATCAAACAGCACTAACTCAGCACCTCGATCATCAGTAAAATGATGAGGGGTGTCATCAATATTGTTATCAAACAGCACTAACTCAGCACAAACCTATTCATTCAGTGATGCCTAGTTTGGGTTTCACCAGGGTCACTCAGCTCCTGAAGTCATTTCAGCATTGGTTCAAGCATGGACAAATAAACTGAATTCCAGAGGTAAGGAGTGTGACAGCATCAAGGAGCCCTCGCAAAACTGGAATCACCGGGTACCCAGGAGCAAACTGTTTGTTTGAAATCATACCTGGCACATAGGAAAGTAGTGATTGTAATGAGGTCAAAGCCGAAACTTTATTGCTGGAACAGCACAGCAGGTCAGGCAGCATCTAGGGAACAGAAGATTCGACGTTTCGGGCACATGCCCTTCTTCAGGAATGAGCCCGAAACGTCGAATCTTCTGTTCCCTAGTTCCCAGCAATAAAGTTTCGGCTTTGATCTCCAGCGTCTGCAGACCTCACTTTCTCCTCCATTGTAATGAGGTCAACCAGGTGGACCTCAAAACAAATTGCTGGAAAAGCTCAGCATGTCTGGCAGCATGATTGTTCCATACAACAAGAGTTCCCTACTTGGGAACGTTAATCTAGGCCAATTAAGGAACTCTGGCTGACATAAAAGGATGAGTGTCAGACATCCTATTCACTCAGATGACTCTCAGGGAGCTGGACCGGTGTCAAGGGCTTTCCACATGCAAGTAAAGGTGACTTAGTGATACCAGCCTCTGTGGAGTTGTTTCAGTGGTGACAAGAGTGAGGTATGTTACTAAAAAAACTCATTGCAATATTCATCTTCAAGTTGGGGTCAGCATTTCTGGCATCATCACGTTATTTAGGAGGCTTCAATCACTGAACACAGGGCCCCCAAATACATGTTTTTTTTTCCCAGGCAAATGACATTGGGGCAAATGAAAAGCAACGAGTAACTCTCCTGACAACCTGTGGACCTGCAGTATTTTTTGTTATTAGGAGCCTAACTTTCCTTGAGGCATCAAATGTTAAAACAACCCTAAGCCTCTTCTAATTCTGAGGTGCTATTGTGACAATACTATGGCTTTAAGAGGTGTCTTTTGTCCTTTGGTTTTAAAGGACAAAGGTGGAGACAGAGGTACTGAGCAAGCTGCTCAAAGCTAATACAGTAAATACCTCGAGGAGCCATGGGGATGTTATGTTTTAAAATGTTGGGACAATAGAAGCAGCCTAAATGGGTGGGATTGAGTTACCACAGAACCTGAATTTTTAGTTTTCGCTTGAAGCTGGATGTGGAAAGCCTTATTCCTCTCTCTGTTACCACGAGAAACTGGAGCTCTCTTCCTGCTTCTGTAATTACTGAATTTTCCTTTGCCAAGGGTGTGCCAGGGGATGTTGGAACTGTTAATTAGTAGTAGTTAAAGTGTATCATTTTAGGCATTTTGATCATGACAATTAAGCAAATTACTTTCTTTTCTTTGTATTTTGTCTGTAGTTTGGCTATAGTGTAAAATACAAGTGTGGTTTGCTTAAAGTAAAGTAGCTTGACTAATCGAATTGCATCTGGAACACAACATCTTACACTTTCCTTTAGAACAAGATAAAGTTACAGTCTAGCCTAATATCGTAATATATTTTGAGGGTGTTTGGGCAGAGGCTGTTTTCCCTGGAGCATTAGAGGCTGAAGGGTGACCTTATAGAGGTCTATAAAATTATGAGGGGCATGGATATGGCTATATGAATAGGAAGGATTTAGAGAGATATGGGCCAGGTGCTGGCAGGTGGGACTAGATTAGGTTAGGATATTTGGCTGGCATGGACGAGTTGGACTGAAGGTCAGTTTCTGTTCTGTACATATTTGTGACTATGTGTGAATTCAGTTTAGTTTTTAAACGAGATGCTTCGAGACCGGTTGGTATGTGGGATTAGTGATGTAACCATGCAAAGCACCTATCAGCTGAAGCTCAACTGGACTTTAAACATGCACCACAACTGGCTTTTTCCATTGGAAAACGTGGCAAGTGGAGCATGAGTTGTCGGATGTTCTGACAGCGTCAGGACACCCTCACCAGTCTGACTGAGCTGGAGGGGAACACCACTTGAGTGGTGGCATATGCATAGTCTCACTCAGGACAAATCCTGAACAAAGGAGCTCTAGGTCAGCTCACAGCAAAATCCCTAAAACAAAGCCAAGCCCCAGCCAAAGGGGTGCAATTTTGTTCAGGGTCCAGCTCTACCTGACATAGTCCTTGCCAATATGCTGAATGAAGACAGCAAAGCTGTCCCATTAGACCTAAACAGACTAAGGACAGCTCATAGGTTAACATGAAGAGCGCACACCCTGGGAAGTTCACCGACATCTGGAACAGTTAAATTGCTAAGTAACATCTAAATCAGAACCAATTAGAATGGTTAAATTGTCATCTGTTGTGAAGGGAGGGTGAAGTTACAGTGATGACAACAAGCCTTTAGCAAAACCAGTTCTGGACTGCAAGGCCACGGCTCGCACTAACGAGAAGCAGCTGGTTCAGTTATCAGTGATAGTAGTGGAAGGGCCGGGCCCAAGCTTGCTGGGTAAACGTGTGAGAGAGACAGAGACAGAGACAGAGACAGAGACAGAGACAGAGACAGAGACAGAGACAGAGACAGAGACAGAGACAGAGACAGAGACAGAGAGGAGGTTTTCAGGAAAGTCTAGGGACTATCAAACGTCACCTTGCATGTTCACTAGGAAGCAATTCCACAAGGCCTGCCCACTACTACTTGTCTCACAGGAAACACGTAGAGGCAGAAATCAGAAGGCTGAAAAGGAGAAGGAATCCTCAAACCAGCCCAGCTTGCAAAATGGCAGCACCGATTGCTTCAATTTGGAAGCCCAACGGATTGGTTCGCCTTTGCGGAGATTTTATACCAACAATAAACCACTTTCTGCAGTGGTTAGATATGGATTCTCAGAAATATTTAATAACCTTAAGATTTGTAACAATATATGAGATGTATTTGGTTTATTGTCATCCCGTGCAATAACAGGGAGGAATAGGAGAACACAGAGAACTTGGACACAGTCCTTAGACATTTCTCCCAGGCAGGGGCATACCTAAGGATGGAATAACAGGTTTTCCCCACGTTGCATACCTGAGCTAGAGTTGACAAGACCAAGTTACACCCATTGGAAGATAAAGTGAGGGCGATCAAAGATACCCCAGCTCCCATGTTTGTACCATAGCTCAGATCTTTCTTTCAGGTGGTAAACTATTTTGGAAAGTTCATTCATAACCTGGTTTCCAGCTTGGCAATTTTGCATTAACTCCTTAAAAAAAAAGTCAGCCTTGGGAATGGTCACGTAGCTAAGCTATAGCTTTCAGGGAAGTGAAGAAACAGCTATCAACCTGAGGTGTTGGCACACTATCGATTCCAAGATCTGGAATTGGCATGATTTGCCTCCCTGTTTGGCATTGTGGTAGTATTAGAGCATGGGTGACCAACGGCAAGGAACTGCTCAACAGCGTCTACATCTAGGACTTTGTCTAATGCAGTGCATAAATAGGCCTAGATTGATACAGGAGGAAGGTTTGGCAGTCACATTTGGAGAAAGGTGATGACTGCAGATGGAGATCAGAGTCAAGACTGTGATGCTGGAAAAGCACAGCAGGTCAGGCAGCATCCGAGGAGCAGGAGAATCGACGTTTTGGGCATAAACCTTTCATCAGGAATGAGGCTTATGGGTTGGGGCTAAGAGATAAATGGGAGGGGGGTGAGGTCGTGGAGAAGGCAGCTGAGAAAGCGATAGGTGGATAAAAGGAGAGGGAGAAGACAATAGGTCGGGGGGTTGGGAGTGATGGACAGGTCCAGAGGGCAGTGCCGGTTTGGAGGCTTGGGACTGGGATAATGTGAGGGAGGGGAAATGAGGAAGCTGTTGAAATCCATATTTATCCCGTGTGGTTGCAGGGTCCCAAGGCGGAACATGAGGCATTCTTCCTCCAAGGATTGGGTGGTAATGGTTTGGCGGCAGAGGCGGCCCAGGACCTGCATGTCTTTGTCGGCATGGGAGGGGAAGTTAAAGTGTTCAGCCATGGGGTTGGTGAGTGCGGGTATCCCAGAGATGTTCGCTGAAATGATCCGCAAGAAGGTGTCCTGTCTCCCTGATGTAGAGACGACCACACTGGGTGCAACAGATGCAGTAGATGACATTGGTAGATGTGCAGGTAAATTTCTGACAGATGTGGAAGGATCCCTTGGGGCTTTGGACAGAAGGGAGGGGAGTGCTGTGGGCAGAGGTTTTGCGCTTCCTGCGGTGGCAGGGAAAGGTGCCAGAAGTGGGGTGTGCGCTGGTGTGGGAGCATGGACCTGATGAGGGAGTCGCAGAGGTAATGGTCTTTCCAGAACACTGATAGGGGTGGGGAGGGAAATATATCTTTAGTGATGGGGTCTGTTTTTGAGGTGGTGGAAGTGGCAGATGAGGTTGATATGCAGAGATTGATGGGGTGAAAGGGGTGGTGTTCAAGGGTGTTGGTGCATGAAGTAGAGGAGATGCGTTGGGAGGGCATAGTCACCCATGTGAGGGGGGAAGTTGTGACCATGGAAGAAGGAGGCCATCATGGACTTTGAGGTGGAATTGGTCATCCTGGGAACAGATGCGGTGGAGCGGAGGAATTGGAATAAAGGATGGCATTTTTACAGGACATAGAGTGGGGGGGGGGGGGGGGGGGGGAGGTAGCCTAGGTAGCTGTGGGAGTTGGTGAGCGTGTAGTAGATGTCTGTGGTTATTCGGTCTCCGGAGACTATGATGGAGAGTCCAGGAAGGGGAGGGGGGTGTCTGAGATGGTCCAGATAAATTTGAGGTTAAGGTGGAAGTGGTTGGTAAAGTTGATGAACTGTTCAACCTCCTTGTGGGAGTATGAGGCTGCACCAATACAGTCACTGATACAGTGGAGGAACAGGTGGTGCTGGTGGAATTGCGAAAAATGGACTGTTCCATATACCTGACAAACAGGCAAGCATAGCTGGGGCCCATGAGGATGCCCACGGCTACCCCTTTGGTTTGGAAGAAGTGGGAGGATTAGAAGAAGTTGTTGAGGGTGAGGACTAGTTCAGCCAGACAGATGAGGGTGTCAGTGGAAGGGTACTGTTTGGGATGGCTTGAGGGGAAGAAACGGAGGGCTTGGAGACCTTCGTCGTGGCAGATTGATGTGTACAGGGACCGTGTGTCCATGGTGAAGATGAAATGTTGCGGACTGGGGAGAAAAAAATCTTGGAAGAGGTGAAGTGTGTGGGTGGGGACACGAATGTAGGTGGGGAGTTCCTGGACTAAGAGGTCGAGGGTGGAAGAGATGAAGTCAGTGGGACAGGCGCAGGCTGAGACAATGAGTCAACTGGGGCAGTGAGGTTTGTGAATCTTCGGAAGGAGGTAGAATCAGGCAGTGCAGGGTTCACGGACAATGAGGTTGGAGGATGTGGATGGGAGCTCCCCAGAGGTGATGAGGTTGTGGATGGTTTGGGAAATGATGGTTTGGTGATGGGAGGAGAGGTCATGATCAAGAGGGTAGTAGGAGGAGGGGTCTGACAATTGGCACCTGCTGTCCTGTAAGCAAACCCATTGTAACAAGACACTGGTGAGGAGCAGTTATGAAAGGGGATATAATCAAAATTGATGGACAATACTCATGGTCTGATGTTGTTCAATTCAATGTTGAGCCTAAAGGCTGTGAAGTGGAAAATGAGTCACTGTTCCTCCAGCTTGAGTTGGGTTTCACTAGAGCCTTGCAGCAAGCCTGAAGCAGAAATACAAGTAAAATAGCAAGATGGTGTGCTGCAATGGTAATCAACTAGAAGGTCAGGGTCATTCTTACAGACAGAGCAGAAGTATTCTATAAGCAAACAGACAGCAACCAGACAGGGTTTGGTTTCATCAATGTAGAGGATATTGTATTGTGAAGAGTGAATAAATTAGGTTGAAAGAACATGGTAAAAGAATAAGTGTTATACACATTCTGCAATTACACAGGAAGGTGAAGAGGTGTTAGGAGTGAGGAATGGACAAGAGTGTCATGGAGAGAACAGCTCCTAAAGAATGCTAGCAAAGGAGGGTCGGGGAAGGTGTGCAAGATTGTGCCATCCTGCGGAGGTGATGTAAATTGGGAAGGATGACCCTTTCAATGCAGAGGCTGATGGTGGCAAGAAGGACAAGAGAAACCCAACTGTTCTGGGCAGAAGTGGACAGGGTGAAGGTAGATAACCACTGGGGAAATAAATTAAGTTCAAGGAAAACAAAAAGACATATTGGAGGCATCTCCGAGATGGATCGGTCAAACTGATGCAATAGATATGGACAATGTAGGATTTTGTAATGGAGTTCTTACGGGAAGCAAGGTATGAAGAAATATAGTCGAGGTAATGGTCAGAGTTGGTGGGTTTGCCTTGGATATTAGTGAATAATGTAAAAGTGAGGACTGCAGATGCTCAAAACCAGAGTTTAGATCAGAGGGGTGCTGGAAAAGCACAGCAGGTCAAGCAGCATCCGAGGAGCAGGAAAATCGATGTTTTGTGCAAAAGCCCTTCATCAGGAATTGAGGCAGGAGGCCTCCAGGGTGGAAAGATAAGTGGGGTTGGGGGGAGGAGGGAAAGGGGGAGGAGAGTTGGGGAGAAGGTAGCAAAGAGTACAATAGGTGAATGGGGGTGGGAATGGATGTGATAGGTCAGAGGGGAGGGTGGAGCAGATAGGTGGGAAGGGAGATTGGCAAGTAGGACCATTCCCTCCGTGACTACCTGGTCAGGTCCACGCCTCCCAACAACCCACCCTCCCGTCCTGGCACCTTCCCCTGTTACCGCAGGAACTGCAAAACCTGCACCCACACCTCCTCCCTCACCTCCATCCAAGGCCCCAAAGGAGCACTTCACATCCAAAGTTTTACCCTCACATCCACCTATGTCATTTATCGTATCCGTTGCGCCCAATGCAGTCTCCTCTGCATTGGGGAGACCGGATGCCTCCACAGAACGCTTTAGGGAACATCTCGGGGACACCCGCACCAATCAACCCCACCGCCCTGTGGTCCAACATTTCAACTCCCCCTCCCACTCTGCCAAGGACATGGAGGTCCTGGGCATCCTCCACTGCCACTCCTTCACCACCCGACGCCTGGAGGAAGAACGCCTCATCTTCCACCTCAGAACACTTCAACCCAGAGGGCATCAATGTGGACTTCAACAGTTTCCTCATTTCCCCTTCCCCCACCTTACCTCAGCTCCAACCTTCCAGCTCAGCACTATCCTCATGGCAATCCTACCTGGCAATCTCCCTTCCCACATATCCGCTCCACCCTCCTCTCTAACCTATCACCTCCATTTCATCTATTGTACTCTTTGTTATCTTCTCCCCAGCACCTCCCCGCTATCTGTATCTGACTTAAAAGAAATAGTGCCTGGATGGAGACAGAAAATGTACAGCTGTTGTATAGGTAATGCCTGTTAGTCAAAGCAATACTGCACTTTCAAATCCTGCTTCACACAGTTAAGAACAAACCTAGGAAGATGTCTAACTTAAGATGGCCTAGAAGCAAACTGATCACCCGTGGTCATGTTTTATTACCAAATACTGACAGTAACGATTTTCCATTAGTTTGGTTCCTATCAAAAGAAGGGGTTTTGTAAACAAAGCTTGCTCCTTACCAGTCTCTACGATTTCAGCCTCTGGTTCAGCTGGTTCTACTGATCTGCGTTGACGGCGTGCCCTTCTGGATTGCTGAGGTGGTACCATCCTACGTTTTCTTTGTGTCTGAAAATATAAAACAACCTAAATTTTGCTGACTGTGACAAATGTATGGTCTATTGCTTAAGTTTAATTGCTTAACTGCTACTCTCAATTATTCACCAAAAGCAGTTTTTCTGGTAGTGAATTGTGGACTGTATCTTTACAGAAATAGAAAATAGAATTGCTACAGTTCAGGAAGGGCATGGTTACAGAGGGACCTTGCTCAAGTACAGAAAAAATTGGTCGACATAAAAAGGTGGCGTCAGACCAGAGGGTGATAAATCAACTCCAAGCAAAAAGGAGGAAATCCTTCTTATGCAAGTTCTGGAAAGTGGAGCAGGACAACAAAAGCTTTAGTAATCTTCCTTCTTGCTTGAATAATGGTACGACATTAGTGATTTCATAGTCAAGGGTGTAGGTTTGCTCGCTGAGCTGTAGGTTTGATATCCAGAGGTTTCATTACCTGGCTAGGTAACATCATTAGTGGCAACCTCCAAGTGAAGTGAAGCTGTTGTCTCCTGCTTTCTATTTATATCTTTCTCCTGGATGGGGTTCCTGGGGTTTATGGTGATGTCATTTCCTCTTTGTTTTCTGAGGGGTTGATAGATGGCATCTAGATCTGTGTGTTTGTTTATGGTGTTGTGGTTGGAGGGCCAGGTCTCTAGGAACAAACACACAGATCTAGATGCCATCTATCAACCCCTCAGAAAACAAACAGGAAATGACATCACTACACAAAATACTTTAAACTAACTCTGCAGGGGCATGGGAACCTAGACTGGAGCTTTAGGGTGCAGGACCTGGAGTGTAGAGAAGTTAGGAACATGGCATCAATCTCAAAGGAGGGTGCCTGTAAACAGGAAATGGCTTGAAGTGTGTATACTTCAATGCAAGAAGTATACGAAATAAGGTAGGTGAACTTGCAGCGTGGGTTGGTACCTGGGACTTCGATGTTGTGGCTATTACGGAGACATGGGTAGAACAGGGACAGGATTGGCTGTTGCAGGTTCCAGGGGTTAAATGTTTTAGTAGGGTCAGATGTGGGGGTAAAAGAGGGGGAGGTGTGGCATTGCTTGTCAAAGATCGTATTACAGCGGTGGAAAGGACGATGGATGAAGACTCGCCATCTGAGGTAGTTTGGGCTGAGGTTAGGAATAGGAAAGGGGAGGTCACTCCGTTACTAGTTTTCTACAGGCCTCCTAATAGTCCTAGAAACGTAGAAGAAAGGATTGCGAGGATGATTCAAGAGAAGAGTGAAAGTAATAGGGTGGTTGTTATGGGGGACTTTAACTTTCCAGATATTGACTGGGAAAGCTATAGCTCTAGTTCGTTAGATGGGTCGGTGTTTGTCCAATGTGTGCAGGAGGGTTTCCTGACACAATATGTAGACAGGCCAACAAGAGGTGAGGCCATACTGGATTAGGTTCTGGGTAATGAACCAGGCCAGGTGTTAGAATTGGAGGTAGGTGAGCACTTTAGGGCCAGTGACCACAATTCGGTGACTTTTACTCTAGTGATGGAGAGGGATAAGTGTGCACTGCAGGGCAAGAGTTATAGCTGGGGGCAGGGAAATTATGATGCGGTGAGGCACGACTTAGGATGCGTGGCTTGGAAAAGTAGGCTTCAAGGGAAGGGCGCAATTGATATGTGGATCTTTTTCAAGGAGCAACTATGGAGTGTCCTTGATAAGTATGTACCTGTCAGGCAGGGAGGAAAGGGTCGTGTGAGGGAGCCGTGGTTTAATAAGGAATTGGAATCCCTTGTTAAATGGAAGAGGGCGGCCTATGTAAAGATGAGGCGTGAAGGTTCAATTGGGGCGATTGAGAGTTATAAGGTAGCCAGGAAGGATCTGAAGAGAGAGCTAAGAGCAGCAAGAAGGGGACATGAAAGGTCCTTAGTTGGTAAGATTAGGGAAAACCCTAAGGCTTTCTATAGGTATGTCAGGAATAAAAGAATGACTAGGGTAGGAATAGGTCCAGTAAAGGATAGTTGTAGGAAGTTGTGTGTGGAGGCTGAAGAGATTGGGGAGACACTGAATGAATACTTTTCGTCAGTATTCACTCAGGAACAGGACATTGTTGCCGATGTGAATACTGAGTCACAATTAATTAGAATGGACCGCTTTAGGTATGTAGGGAAGAGGTGTTGGAAATTCTGGAAAGGGTGAAAATAGATAAGTCCCCTGGGCTTGATGGCATTTATCCTAGGATTCTCTGGGAAGCAAGGGAGGAGATTGCAGAGCCATTAGCCTTGATTTTTATGTCCTCGTTGTCTTCAGGAATAGTGCCAGAAGACTGGAGGATAGCAAATGTGGTTCCCTTGTTCAAGAAGGGGAGTAGGGATAACCCTAGTAACTATAGGACGGTGAGTCTCACTTCTGTTCTGGGCAAAGTCTTAGAGAGAATTGTAGGGGATAGGATTTATGAACATCTGGATAGGAATAATGTGATCAAGGATAGTCAGCATGGTTTTGTGAAGGGCAGGTCGTGCCTCACAAACCTTATTGATTTCTTTGAGAAGGTGACTAAGGAGGTAGACGAGGGTAAATCAGTAGATGGGTGGTGTATGTGGATTTTAGTAAGGTGTTTGATAAGGTTCCCCATGGTAGGCTACTGCAAAAAATATGGAGGTATGGCATTGAGGGTGAGTTGGAGGTTTGGATTAGGAATTGGCTGGCTGGAAGAAGACAGAGGGTAGTAGTTGATGGTAAAGGTTCATCTTGGAGTGCAATTACTAGCGGTGTTTCGCAAGGATCTGTTTTGGGACCATTGCTGTTTGTCATTTTGATAAATGACCTGGAGGAGGGGCTAGAAGGTTGGGTGAGCAAGTTTGCAGATGATACGAAAGTCGGTGGATTTGTTGACAGTGAGGAAGGATGTGTCAGGTTACAGTGGGATATAGATAAGCTGCAGAGCTGGGCAGAAAGGTGGCAAATGGAGTTCAATGTAGGTAAGTGTGAGGTGATTCACTTTGGTAAGAGTAACAAAAAGATGGGGTACTGGGCTAATGGTCGGATACTTGGTAGTGTGGATGAGCAGAGGGATCTTGGTGTCTATGTACGCAGATCTCTGAAAGTTGCCACCCAGGTAAATAGTGCGGTGAAGGAGGCATATGGCGTACTGGCTTTTATTGGTAGAGGAATTGGGTTCCGGAGCCCTGAGGTCATGTTGCAGTTGTATAAGACTCTGGTGCGGCCGCATCTGGAATATTGTGTGCAGGTTTGGTAGCCATACTATAGGAAGGATGTGGAGGCACTGGAACCGGTGCAGAGGGGATTTACCAGGATGTTGCCTGGTATGGTTGGAAGATTGTATGAGGAAAGGCTGAGGCACTTGGGGCTGTTTTCATTGGAGAAAAGAAGGTTTAGGGGTGACTTGATAGAGGTGTACAAGATGATTAGGGGTTTAGATAGGGTTGACCATGAGAACCTTTTTCCACGTATGGAGAAAGCTATGACGAGGGGGCATAACTTTAAATTAAGGGGTGGTAGGTGTAGGACAGATGTTAGGGGTAGATTCTTTACTCAGCGAGTCGTGAGTTCATAGAATGCCCTGCCAGTAGCAGTGGTGGACTCTCCCTCTTAATGGGCGTTTAAACGGGCATTGGTTTGGAATATGGAGGATAGTGGGCTAGTGTAGGTTAGGTGGCTTTGGATTGGCGCAACATCGAGGGCAAAAGGGCCTGTACTGCGCTGTATTTTTTCTATGTTTCTTTCTATGTTTCTACTACGAGTAATTGGACATGTTAAGCGTTGGCCCTGAAAGTATTTATAAATTCTTTGGGGAATTCACTCAGAAGACAGTCAGAGCTGAGCATCATTCCGCTCTGAAGCGGCTTCACGACCTCCTGCACCTCCGACATTGTTAAAGGAGCATGAAGAAAAGACACCTGCTTGCAGGTTACACCTTAAAGATCCAGGCACACACAAAAAAAAAAGACTCCATCTTAGCCCACCCATCCTCAACTTTCAGATTGATACAATTCGGACTAAACTCTCAGAGACGCAGCATGGATCTTTTTAGAATTGCAGGTAAGAGTCCCAGTCCCTTACCTGATTGAGGAAATGGATTTGGGGGTGAAGGGGGCTCATTTTCCTGGCAAAATATGCTAGATACCTGCCCGACCTATCACCATGGTCAAACAACCTTGGCTTTGCAAAAGAGTTCCATCTTAGCTGTCTGTGTGACCGAAGTACTGTGACCCGCTGTAGCTTAGCCACTGATGGCCTATCAAAATATGCCTTCATGGCTGCCTTCAGTCATGCCTTGAACAAGCATTGCTGTTCTACCCTCTGTTGCTTCCGACTGGCAGAGTAAGAAATAATTATCCCCCTAGCAGTTTCCCAGAGAACAGACGGCTAACTGGCCATTTCCAAATTAATGGCGAAGAAAGCTTTAAATTCATTTAAGTCCTCAATGAACTTACTGTCCTTAGAATAAAAGGGATCCATTTGGCAGTGCCATGAACCTGTTATATTGCACTTTATCTTAACTACTAAGTATACTGCTGCATGATCAGAAATGGTAATATTCCCAATTGTGCAGGATGCCACTGAGTCCAAGAATGCCATGGGGGTTAAAAAGAGATCAATCCTAGTACGACACTGGTGCAGATTAGAGAAGAACATAAAGTCCCTACCTGAGGGGTGCAGCTGCCTCCAGACATCAACCAGCTCCAACATTCATCCACTAGTTGCTGAGATTGCAAAGAGAGCATTGGGAGACCTTTGGACATTCTGTCCACTGTGGGATCCAAAAAACATTTAAAATCTTGCCCTCCGATGATGATCCAAGATGACGACGATCAAATATGTCTGCCCTGCTGAGCTCTGCACCATAACCCAGACAAGTTGGTGCTTTTACCCTCCCTTTAATTAGTGATTTTGCAAAAATCAACAATTTGAGGTCCCCAGAATCTTTGTGCTTTAGTTCTGGCAACAGGGAAAATGACGAAGGGAAAAGGGCCACATGGATCACAACAAGTAGGGCATTCCCTTGTAGCAATGGATACACCTGTGGTCGCAGTGTCGACCTCCGCAGACATTCCTTTGGACCTACCTGCGCAGCAGAGCCTGGTCTTGGAGCTCGTGAAGCTCCGAGAGAAGATGGAATCAGCGATGGAGGAGACTCAGACCAGATTGGAACTGATCTCGACCATGTTGCAAAAGCATGAGATCCAACTTCTCTGGCAGCACGTGGAGGTGGTGGAGCAGCAGACCGCGGTTTCAGAGACGATGGCAGAAACCTTGACAGAATCCTCAGCAGGTTGGGTCCAGGCTTTAGTGGAGCAGTTCAATGATCTCAAAAATTGAGGTCACCGGAAGAACATCCGTCTTATGGGTCTGCCAGAACAGGAGGAAGGCGGCTAGCTTGTCAGCTTTCTGGAGCAATGGCTCCCGCAGTTCTTGAGGCTGGAAGCTGAGGCAAGCCAGGTGAGAGTTGAGAAGGCCCACTGGTTCGCAGAGTGCAGGCCTGGATCGGACCAGCATCGGACTGCAGCTGCCCAGTCCTAGTGCAACTCCAGCACTATAAAGATAAGCAAATGGTGTTGGAAGCTTCCAAAGCACCAGGGAAGGATCCACAGGCTCTGATATACAAGGGATCAAAAATTATGTTTTTCCAGGACTTTTCTGCGGCTGTGATCCGCAAGAGGAAGACCTTTGGTAAAGTAGAGACTGAGAGACTTGAATTTTCAGTATTCTGTGAGGTACCTGGCAGCGCTACATTTCAGCCTCGGAGGGTCTGCGTACAATTTTGATTCATCAGAAAAGGCAAAGTATTTCCTGGACACTTTAAAATAGACTGGCCGGTTTAAAGTAATATGAACAATAGTGTTTCTTTTGTTTTCTCAATTGTTTACCTGGTTTTATTCTTTTAATATATCGGGTTCCTTTTTTTCTGTTCTTTCCCACCTTCCATTGTCTTCATTTCCCACCCCCCCCTCCAAACCACACACTTTTCTCTCTCTCGGTTTGGAATGGGGGCGGGGGGGGGGGGGGGGGGGGGGGGGGGCGGTGCTTTTTTTTTAAACTCAGTAATGACTGCACTTGATGTACCGGTGGGATGGGTTGAATGCCCACTTCTAATTTTCTTGTTATAAGATACATGTACTCTTTACTTTGTTTTGCCTGGGTTTCAGACGCGGATTCAGCTCGGAGCAGCCATCGAGGTGTTAGTGGGTAGTGTGAGTGTCCCCTGGGGGCAAGGGGGAAAGTGTCCTCTTATTTGTTTTCTGTGTTGATTCATTGTAGGAGTAGTTTTTAGAAGTTTTGCTTCAGTAGTTTTTAGAACATAGAACAGTACAGCACAGAACAGGCCCTTCAGCCCACGATGTTGTGCCGACCACTGATCATCATGTATGCACCCACAAATTTCTGTGACCATATGCATGTCCAGTAGTCTCTTAAAATGTCCCCAATGACCTTGCTTCCACAACTATTGCTAGCAACGCATTCCATGCTCTCTCAACTCTCTGTGTAAAGAACCTGCCTTTAACATCCCCTCTATACATTCCTCCAACCAGCTTAAAACTATGACTCCTCGTGTTAGTCCTTTCTGCCCTGGGAAGTCATCTCTGGCTATCGACTCTATCTATGCCTCTCATTATCTTGTATACCTCAATTAGGTCCCCTCTCCTCCTCCTTTTCTCCAATGAAAAAAGTCCGAGCTCAGTCAACCTCTCTTCATAAGATAAGCCATCCATTCCAGGCAGCATCCTGGTAAACCTCCTCTGAACCCTCTCCAAAGCATCCATATCTTTCCTTATAATAGGGCGACCAGAACTGGACGCAGTATTCCAAGTGCGGTTGTCTCATGGACCCAGAGGTAGACAGGATGCCCAGGGGTCTTCCAGGCACCTCCTAACAGTCCAAACAACTGGTGGACGAGTGTGGGGAGTTGGGGCTGGTGGATGTGTGACCTTCTTCACCAACCCACAGAAATGCCACACTAGGATTGGCATGTTTTTTGCTCCACCTGCCTTTTTGGATTCTGTGCTGTCCTGTAGAATTGGGAACATAACCTCCCGATACACTGCCGCATGGGTAAGGCCAATGGGAATGGGACAGGCTTGTGGCATTGGCGCATGGATCCTTTTCTCCTGAAAGGCAGTAAATTTATTGAGTACTTTTGACAGGATTTTAAAATTTGAGATATTAATTCAGGTCCAGCTAGTAACCAGTCAGTGGTCTGGGAGACTGCCAAGGCCTGGGCAGGGGGTTTAATTATTTCTTACTCGGCAACCCGGAAGCAGCAGAGAGGATTGCAGCAACGTATCTTTGAGGTCTGGTTGAAGGCAGCCAAGGTGGCAAACTTTGATAGGCCATGTGTGACCAAGTTGCAGCGGATTACAGCCCTCAGGCTGTTCTGAACTCTGTGCTCACTCGGACAGCAAAGAGAGAGATCTCTTTTGCGAAACACAAGTTAATTGAGTAGGATGATAAGCTGCGCAGATACCAGGCTGACCTGGCCAGGAAGGAGAGTGCTTCCCCAATCTATTACATCGATCACAGGGGGGTGCTGGTATACTTTTTTGCAATTCCAAAGGAGATTAATGCAGCATTTAGGAAATTCTATTCAGAGTAGTACCAGTCAGAGGGCTGGGAGGACAGGTTGATGAAGATTGAGTTCTTTTTCAAGAACTTGGATCTCCCAGGTGTAAGTGTGGAGCAGGCATCCTTTTTGAATGCTCCTCTGACAATCCAAGAGATACAGGAAGCGCTGAGACAGCTCCAAAGTGGTAAAGCACTGGCCCAGATGGATTTCAAAAGTGAGTTTTATAAAGAGTTTATAAACATGTTGGCAAGGACAATGTTGGATATGTACAATTATTCATACAGTCAGGACTGCCTCCCATCCTCGCAGAGAATTTAATATCTCCCTTATTCTCAGGAGAGGGAAAGCCCCAGAGGACTGTGCTTCGTACAGGCCCAGATCACTGGCGCAAGGTTGGAGAAGATCTTGCCTTCTATTGCAAGGGACGACTAGACAGGTTTTAAGAGTTGCAGTTCCTCTAAGAACATTAGAAGAGTACTTGCCATGGTCCAGGTGTGCCAGCAGAGGTCAAACCTGGCTTGGTCGTCTCCCGAAATGCAGAGAAAGCATTTTACCGGGTGGAGTGGCCATAGATTTTTTTATGTCCTGAAACGGTTTGATTGGGGGGGGGGGGGGGGGTGGGAAGAGGAGAGAGAGCGGAAAAGAGGGCCTTTGCCAGGCGGGTGGTAGTATTATATAATGTTCCTAAGGCAGCGGTTCTCACTAATAGCATACGGTCTGATTAACTTTAGACTTGGTAGAAACAAGCCCCCGTTCACCGCTGCTGTTTACATGACAGAGGCTATCCAGTGGGAACAGAGGTCAAGGTAGATTCGGTGTCCCTCCTTTTGGGTCTGCCAAGTTTGCCATCTTTAGATGTGCATGGGAGAAACTGTTTAATATTCGTTCATATTGAGAGAGTAAGAAAACGGATTAGCTGGATATCAGAAAATCCCCCAGGACTTTCGGGATGGCGTAAATTAGTTACGGAATATATGCCCCGAGACTTCCTTACAAGTATGGTGCACCAGAAAACTGAACCTTTTTTTATAGGACGTGACGGCCCTTTTTGAATTATATGGACGCAGACTTGTCGGCTATATCGATTAGGGCTTTTGTCTAACTGCAAGGGCTGTGTCCGGCAGGCCGGGGCCCCTGAGAGGAAGAATCCCAAATAAATACAGGTATGCCAACTGACGCTGTTTGTTTGTGAAGTAGAGTAGCAGTTCATTAATTGTTATTATACTAAGATTTTGAATTTTATTTTTACAAAATGCAAAAATGTAATAATTTTTTCAATAAAAAAATCCCCCGACGATACTGTGCCACAATGTAAAGGTACTTAATTTGGAAAAATGCAACTACCAGAATTTAAGGGACTGTTCCGGGGGTCAATAGACATTCAAAATGCCATACTCTTCCCTATATATCAAGGTTTAAGGATTACGAATTGTGCATGCTCATCTTTGAAGTACTAGATCATATTAAATGGGAGATTCTTTGACCAGTATGACCAATCCCCTACTGCTAGTATTAAGAGACAACAAAAACACATCAAACCCAGTCTGCTGCAATTTCAAATGTTCTTGATCATCAAGGTACATCTACCGTAATAGGGCAATGTTCACCCTCTCCTTTTTAAGTCTAGAAAGTACCTCTTTCCTCGTAACTGGTGAATGGCTCCCCTTAAAAATAATCCAGGTACACCATTTAAGCGTGCCATTAGCCATAACCTTCTGCAACAATAATTGAACTCCCGAGAGGAGAAATTAGACTTAAACAAATCACTGAGCACCAACGAGACATAGAGCCTTAAAAACTACAACAAGTTTACAGAGAATTTAAGAGCTATATACACAAAACCCCCAAAAAACCAAACATCTACCGTGGGCGGCACGGTGGCACAGTGGTTAGCACTGCTGCCTCACAGCGCCAGAGACCCGGGTTCAATTCCCACCTCAGGCGACTGACTGTGTGGAGTTTGCACGTTCTCCCCGTGTCTGCGTGGGTTTTCTCCGGGTGCTCCGGTTTCCTCCCACATCACAAAGATGTGCCGGATTCAGGTGAATTGGCCATACTAAATTGCCCGTAGTGTTAGTTAAGGGGTAAATGTAGGGGTATGGGTGGGTTTCGCTTCGGCGGGTCGGTGTGGACTTGTTGGGCCGAAGGGCCTGTTTCCACACTGTAATCTAATCTAATCTAAAAAAAACACTCAACTAATAGAAATACTTAATCGCCCCACCATGCCCGGTTTGATATTTCAAAACTGTAAAGCCAATTACCCTTTAACCTCAAATTCTAGGGAATATAACCTTATTTGTTGATTGCATGCTATAATTTAACCCTTGAAGTTGAGGATTCAGTTTGTTTAATAAACATTGCATTCCCTCCAAGAATCCTTCCTATTGGATGGCATGGTGGCTCAATGGTGAGCACTGCTACTTCACAGCACCAGGGACATGGGTTCAATTCCAGCCTTGAGTGACCATCCATGTAGAGTTTGCATATTCTCAACACATCTGCATGGGTTTCTGCCAGATCCTCCAGTTACCTACCACAGGCCAGGCCGAGTGGATTGGGCATGCTACACTGCCCTGTGGTGAAAAGGGATGCGTAGGCTGGGTGTTTTAGAACATAAAACATTAGAAGAATACAGCGCAGTACAGGCCCTTCAGCCCTCGATGTTGCGCCGATCCAAGGCCACCTAACCTACACTAGCCCACTATCCTCCATATGCCTATCCAATGCCTGCTTAAATGCCCATAATGAGGGAGAGTCCACCACTGCTACTGGCAGGGCATTCCATGAACTCACGACTCGCTGAGTAAAGAACCTACCCCTAACATCTGTCCTATACCTACCCCCCCTTAATTTAAAGCTATGCCCCCTTGTAATAGCTGACTCCATACGTGGAAAAAGATTCTCACTGTCGACCCTATCTAAACCCCTAATCATCTTATACACCTCTATCAAGTCACCCCTAAACCTTCTTTCCTCCAATGAAAACAACCCCAAGTGCCTCAGCCTTTCCTCATACGATCTTTCTGCCATACCAGGCAACATCCTGGTAAATCTCCTCTGCACCCATTCCAGTGCCTCCACATCCTTCCTATAGTATGGCGACCAAAACTGCACACAATACTCCAGATGCGGCCGCACCAGAGTCTTATACAACTGCAACATGACCTCAGTACTCCGGAACTCAATTCCTCTACCAATAAAAGCCAGTACGCCATATGCCTTCTTCACCGCACTATTTACCTGGGTGGCAACTTTCAGAGATCTGTGTACATGGACACCAAGATCCCTCTGCTCATCCACACTACCAAGTATCCGATCGTTAGCCCAGTACCCCATCTTTTTATTACTCTTACCAAAGTGAATCACCTCACACTTACCTACATTGAACTCCATTTGCCACCTTTCTGCCCAGCTCTGCAGCTTATCTATATCCCGCTGTAACCTGCCACATCCTTCCTCACTGTCTACAACTCCTCCGACTTTTGTATCATCCGCAAACTTGCTCACCCAACCTTCTAGCCCCTCCTTCAGGTCATTTATAAAAATGACAAACAGCAATGGTCCCAAAACAGATCCTTGCGGAACACCGCTAGTGACGGCACTCCAAGATGAACCTTTGCCATCAACTACTACCCTCTGTCTTCTTCCAGCCAGCCAACTCCTAATCCAAACCTCCAACTCACCCTCAATGCCATACCTCCGTATTTTTTGGAGTAGTCTACCATGGGGAACCTTATCAAGCACCTTACTAAAATCCATATACACCACATCTACTGCTTTCCCTCGTCCACCTCCTTAGTCACCTTCTCAAAGAATTCAACAAGGTTTGTGAGGCACGACCTGCCCTTCACAAAACCATGCTGACTATCCTTGATCACATTATTCCTATCCAGATGTTCATAAATCCTATCCCTTACAATTCTCTCTAAGATTTTGCCCACAACAGAAGTGAGACTCACCGGCCTATAGTTACCAGGGTTATCCCTATTCCCCTTCTTGAACCACATTTGCTAGCCTCCAATCTTCTGGCACTACTCCTGTAGACAACAAGTACATAAAAATCAAGGCTAATGGCTCTGCAATCTCCTCCCTTGCTTCCCAGAGAATCCTCGGATAAATGCCATCAGGCCCAGTGGACTTATCTATTTTCATCCTTTCCAGAATTTTCAACACCTCTTCCCTACATACCTCAAAGCCATCCATTCTACTTAATTGTGACTCAGTACTCACATTGACAACAATGTCCTGTTCCTGATTGAATACTGACGAAAAGTATTCATTCAGTGTCTCCCCAATCTCTTCAGCCTCCACACGCAACTTCCCACTACTATCCTTGACTGGACCTATTCCTACCCTAGTCATTCTTTTATTCCTGACATACTTATAGAAAGCCTTAGGGTTTTCCCTAATCCTACCAACTAAGGACCTTTCATGTCCCCTCCTTGCTGCTCTTAGCTCTCTCTTCAAGTCCTTCCTGGCTACCTTATAGCGTAAATGTAAGATTGTGGGAATAGGCTAGGTGCTCTTTGGAGTGTGATTGCCAACTCAAATGGGCCAAAATGGTCTCTGTGATGACTACAGGGCGCAGAATTCCATAGCATTCTAGATGTAGTCTGAATAGGACTATACAGAGAAAACAACTTTTAATCCATTATATTCACTTGCTCAACACAAAAGTTAGTATTCTATTAAAAAAATACACATAGGTGCAACAAATAAAATGCCTAGTTATCAGTATAACCAGTACATTATAGTTCTTGGAACCTGCACTGTTCCTAGCTTTCCACTATTCAGAAAGTAGCCATTTTATCAATTTTAATGCCAAAAGTATTTGCATGGGTAGAATTGATTTGCCACAGTTTTGCACACAAAGTATTTCCAAACATGATTGCATTAGCATGAAACCTTTTTGGGACTGCCTGCTCATGCAATATTGAGTCCCACTTCCTGAGCTTAAAAGGGTCAGTGTCTTCTCTATATTTTGTGTCACTCCATTTAATCTTCAAATTCTTCATTTGGGGAAAATATCTTTGCATCATTATACTATCATGGCATCAGTACATGATTTGATATCATCATTTGTTCTTTCATGTATATAACCTTAAATCCCACCAAATGGGTTTCAGGCCCATCTGAGAGCGGTGAATTTTTGTAGTTTTATATTTAATAGAAAAGCATAATGGAACACTTACTGATTACCAAAAAACCTGAAATGTGGGTTCAGCTGTAGTGTATTACTTGGCAAAAGTTGGGATATCGACTTAAATGAGAAAATAATTGCACTTACTGTGCTCATTGCGTTCTCAAATTATTTGAAATTAAGACAAGAGTTGAGAAGATTCAAAAGATTTTCATCAGTACTTTCAAGGAATGTCTTCTGAATCAACGCTTAACTTCTGACTGGCCACATGTCTTCTGTCTGTAGATTTTGTAGATCTGGCTCCCTTAATTTATAGTTAGTATTAAAATGTCCTTTATGTTGTCAAATGAAATTCAGAATCTTTGTGAAAGCAGATGATGCTTCAGAAGAGAGAATCTACCAGTTCGCATTCCAACCGGACATGACATGGAGATATGCTGTAACAAAAAGGAAAATAAAATATGCATTTATACAGTGCTTTTCACATCATCTTTGGACTTCTTGAAGTGCTTTGATCTAATAAAGTATTTAAATATCAGTCTTAGTTACTGCATCGAAACTCCAGTAACCAATTCACATATAAAAGGTGTTCCGTAGATCACAATGGGATAAATTCCCAGTGAATTTGATTTAGTGATATTGGTTGAGAGTAAAGTATTGGCCAAGGCATGAGATACACTCCCTTGTGTATCTTTGAACTCATGGTGGTAACTTTATGTTTACCTGATAAGGTAGGTAAGGGTTCTGTTGAAGGTTTTATCTCAAAGACAGCACTCAACTCATGGTAACTTACAATATGCACTCAATCTCTGAGTGGGATTTGAATCCAAAATCTTCTGATTTAAGAGACTGACAGAACTAATACACCATAATACAGATTAGATGCTGCCTCACACAGCACAGTCCCTGACAAATGAAAGTATGAAAAATTCACTTTTGTTGCTGTATGTGCAGTGCACTGACATAACATTTCTAAACTTCCCAGCCAGTTGGGTGTTGGCATGAGTTCAGGATCTAATCAGTTGATGCATAAAGACAGACAGATTGTCAAATGTATTTAAAACATGAAATCAGGGAGCAGGATGATATGTTGAAGAATGATAATTCTTTGCATGACCATAAACCAATCGAGATCTGGGTTGGCTAAGGAACACTGAACAATGAAAAATACACTCCTGACGAAATGGACTTTACATTGCATTTCACCCATCTCCCCACACAGTTCTTAAATGTAATAATTCCATTGACAGTTCTCAATGCTTTGTTCAGCACAACAGCACAGCTCTGTGTACTAAAATGAACCTGATTGAAGATCTACATCTTCAGAGTTAGGACAAGTCACAGTCCCTCAAACTTGTTTCATCATTTAATTTGTTCAAGCGGATCTTTATCTCACCTCTACTGATCCACCTTTAGTCCTTACCCAGAGCTTCCTCACACTTTGTAAAGTCAACCAAACATTTTTTCAACAGGTGCTTCACAAACATGCTTCAAGGTGCTGTATAATTCTCTCAAAGCTACCTCACTTCGCTTCTAAAAATAGCCAAGAAACACATGCCTGTATTTGCAATGATTGCCAGTAAGATGCTCTTTTAAAATTGAAATTATGCAACAGTACATTTTCACAATCAGAAAAGGCTGAAAAATAACAACAAATTCATTTAATTCATCCATGTAAATAAAATGGAATAATATAGAAGTGTCTTTCATTGATATCCTAAAGCAACCTACAATTCAAGCACTTGTGAAAGTCTAATTGTGTATAATAAAGTTCCACAATGAAAGATAAAGGACCAGATGCTGATTGAGGTATCATTAAATCAAAAAGTCTATACAACATAACAAAAAAAAACATTTGGTTCATGATGTCCCAGAGGTTGTGCAGAGAGAACCCCTGTCAGCCCTATTCCACCCCTCCATCTCCACAATGCTTGTTTCCTTCAAGTGCCCATCCATTTTTTCTTTTACTTTCTGCTTCCATCATCCTTATTGGCAGCAAGGTCCATAGTATTACTAGGTTATTATTATGCAAGAGAAAAGATCCTTACTTCGACCCTGTATTTCCTTTGTAATATCCTAAATCTATGATTCCTCTCCCCAGCCCCATCAGCTACCAGGAAGATTTACTAATCTCTCTCATCTCAAGCCACCAATTTTGTACATCTTCAACTTCTCTTGCTCAAAAGATAACCTCACCTTCTCCAATGCAAACTTCCTGTACTCCTGTAAATTCTTGCATTCATAGAACCATTACAACCTTTCTGCACACTCATCCCGAGGTGTGATGACTTGAACAAAAGGCACTATTTGTGGCTTCAGCAGCTTCACAAAAGGTTCAACGTAGCTTCCTATTTTTGAACTAATACCTCTAATTATAAAAGGCTAAGAACCCAAATGGTTTTTTTGGGCAAATCATAGTACCTGTTCTTCCTCAAATAATGCCATGGGATTCTTTTGTCTGCTGTGAGCAGACAATTGAAATTTCTCAAAGTCTAATCGCACACGAGTAAGTTGGTGCCGTTGAGACGTTGTTGCAAGGTCAGGGACTTGAAAATGAGATTTCACAATGCCCTGCCAAATTGAATAGTTAGACTCCTTGGTGTGTCCACCTGCAGACAGTGTGGAGACTTTCAGAAGAGAAGCTGATTTCACAAGGCTCAAGCCGAAGAGAGCAAGTATTCTGCGGAAGTGAAAGAATGTGTGGCAGAGTAGGTTGGGTTGGGCAGGAGGTAAATTCTGGTCACAATGATGGTCAGATGAGTACTTAATACATGGAGTCAGCTCCTTGCCTCCTTCAAGCTGCCAGATTTCCTGAGGGCTGTGATGAAATATTAATGATTGTTACAATAATTAAGGCTGTGTGTCTTCATTTTAATATTCAAATTAACAACCTACTTCTTGCCAACAGATTGATTACCCAATACTGCTAAAACCAGAATAGACAGCTTTGGAGGTGGTTTTGGTTTACGTTTGAGATCTTGTAAACGTATTGACATGTAACAGAATTCCAATACACAGTTTGGGGAAATTAAGAATCAGCCCCTAGTGTTGAATTATGAATAGCTACAGTGGAAGTCAGGCTCAGCTCCTTCTCCCCACAGTCTCCATCTTAGAGAAATTCAAGTAGAAAGTACCTGATAAAGCCACCTAGAAATGAGCTGGCATGTGAGCTGCACTTAAAACCTGCTTGTAACAGGTGACTACTTCTCAGCCACTGAAGACCATGGACTCAGAATATAAGAAAATGGGCTCCAAAAAGGAATTAAATATTTGGAGATTTGCAGGGATAATATATACTGATACAATGGAATACCTTGGCTTTAGTACTTTAAACAGTGGATCACGACTTCACCTTCACCCATTTTTAAGGCCAATCATTATGTCATAATGTGTCTCTTGGGTCACCTTTGTTGCCCAGTCATCCCTATAACCTAATGAATCTTACCAGTTCAAAGTTTGGGAGAAGATTTGTAGCTCGGGTGCTCGTTGTTGTGGTTCTGTTCGCCGAGCTGGAAGTTTTTGTTGCAAACGTTTCGTCCCCTGTCTAGGGGACATCCTCAGTGCTTGGGAGCCTCCTGTGAAGCGCTTCTGTGATGTTTCCTCCGGCATTTATAGTGGTCTGTCCCTGCCGTTTCTGGTTGTCAGTTTCAGCTGTCCGCTGTAGTGGCCGGTATATTGGGTCCAGGTCGGTGGGACCCAATATACCGGCCACTACAGCGGACAGCTGAAACTGACAACCGGAAGCAGCAGGGACAGGCCACTATAAATGCCGGATGAAACATCACAGAAGCGCTTCACAGGAGGCTCCCAAGCACTGAGGATGTCCCCTAGACAGGGGACGAAACGTTTGCAACAAATCTTCCACCCTGGCCACATCCTTGTTAATCTTTTCTGAACCCTTTCAAGTTTCACAACATCATTCTGATAGGAAGGAGACCAGAATTGCACACAATATTCCAACAGTGGCCTAACCAATGTCCTGTACAGCCGCAACATGACCTCCCAACTCCTGTACTCAATACTCTGACCAATAAAGGAAAGCATACCAAAAGCCTTCTTCACTATCTTATCTACCTGTGACTCCACTTTCAAGGAGATATGAACCTGCACTCCAAGGTCTCTTTGTTCAGCAACACTCCCTTGGATCTTACCATTAAGTGTATAAGTCCTGCTAAGATTTGCTTTCCCAAAATGCAGCACCTCGCATTTATCTGAATTAAACTCCATCTGCCACTTCTCAGCCCATTGGCCCATCTGGTCCAGATCCTGTTGTAATCTGAGGTAACCCTCTTTGCTGTCCACTACACCTCCAATTTTGGTGTCATCTGCAAACATACTAACTGTACCTCTTATGCTCACATCCAAATCATTTATGTAAATGACAAAAAGTAGAGGGCCCAGCACTGATCCTTGTGGCACTCCACTGGTCACAGGCCTCCAGTCTGAAAAACAACCCTCCACTACCACCCTCGATCTTCTACCTTTGAGCCAGTTCTGTATCCAAGTGGCTAGTTCTCCCTGTATTCTGTGAGATCTAACCTTATTAATCAGTCTCCCATGGGGATCCTGGTCGAACACCTTACTGAAATCCATATAGATCACATCTATTGCTCTGCCCTCTTTGTTACTTCCTCAAAAAACACGATCAGTGAGACATGATTTCCCACTCACAAAGCCATGTTGACTATCCCCAATCAGTCCTTGCCTTTCCAAATACATACACATCCTGTCCCGCAGGATTCCCTTCAACAACTTGCCCACCACCGACGTCAGGCTCACCGGTCTATAGTTCCCTGGCTTGTCTTTACCACCCTTCTTAAACAGTGGCACCATGTTAGCCAACCTCCAGTTTTCTGGCACCTCAGCTGTGACTATCGATGATACAAATATCTCAGCAAGAGGCCCAGCAATCACTTCTCTAGTTTCCAAGAGTTCTCGGGTACACTGATCAGGTCCTGGGGATTTATCCACCTTTACCCATTTCAAGACATCCTGCACTACCTCCTCTGTAATCTGGACATTTTGTAAGGGGTCACCACCTCTTTCCCTACAGTCTATATCTTGCATGTCCTTTTCCACAGTAAATACTGATGTAAAATACGAGTTTAGTATCTCCCCCATTTTCTACGACTCCACACAAAGGCCGCCTTGCTGATCTTTTGAGAGGCCCTGTTCTCTCCCAAATTATTCTTTTGTCCTTAATGTATTTGTAAAAACCCTTTGGATTCTCCTTAATTCTATTTGCCAAAGCTATGTTCCCTTTTTGTCCTCCTGATTTCCCTCAAGTATACTCCCACTTCCTTTATACTCTAAGGATTCACTTGATCTATCCTGTCTATACCTTACATATGCTTCCTGTTTTTTCTTAACCAAACCCTCAATTTCTTTCATCACCAAGCATTCCCTTTACCCTGGACAGGAATATACTTTCTCTGGATTCTCGTTAACTCATTCCTGAAGGCTTCCCATTTTCCAGCCGTCCCTTTACCTGCGAACATCTGCCCCCAATCAGCTTTTGAAATTTCTTGCCTAATACCGTCAAAATTGGCCTTTCTCTAATTTATAACTTCAACTTTTAGATCTGGTCTATCTTTTTCCATCACTATTTTAAGTCTAATAGAATTATGGTCACTGGCCCCAAAGTGCTCCCCCACCTGCACTGCCTTATTTCCCAAGAGGAGGTCAAGTTTTACACCTTCACTAGTAGGTACATCCACATATTGAATCAGAAAGTGATCTTGTACGCACTTAAATTCCTCTCCATCTAAACCCTTAACACTCTGGCAATCTCAGTCTATGTTTGGAAAGTTAAAACCCCCTACCATAACCACTCTATTATTCTTACAGATAGCTGAGATCTCCTTACAAGTTTGTTTCTCAATTTCCCTCTGACTATTGGGAGGTCTATAATACAATCCCAATAAGGTGATCATCCCTTTCTTATTTCTCAGTTCCACCCAAATAACTTGCCCAGATGCATTTCCGGGAATATCCTCCCTCAGTACAGCTTTAATGCAATCCCTCATCAAAAATGCCACTCCCCCTCCTCTCTTGCCTCCCGTTCTATCCTTCCTGTCGCATTTGCGTTCTGGAACATTAAGCTGCAAGTCCTGCCCATCCCTGAGCCATGTTTCTGTAATTGCTATGATATCCCAATCCCATGTTCCTAACCATGCCCTGAGTTCATCTGCCTTCCCTGTTAGGCCCCTTGCATTGAAATAAATGCAGTTTAATTTATTAGTCCTACCTTGTCCCTGCCTGCCCCGACTGTTTGACTCACTTCTGTTCTTAGCTGTACCCGTCTCAGATCGATCTCTTTCCTCACTATCTCCCTGGGTCCCATCCCCCCACCTTACTAGTTTAAATCCTCCCGAGCAGCTCCAGCAAATTTCCCTGCCAGTATATTCGTCTCCTTCCAATTTAGGTGCAATCCATCACTTCTACCCCAAAATAGATTCCAATCATCCAAAAATGTGAATCCTTCTCCCATACACCAGCTCCTCAGCCATGCATTCATCTGCTCTATCCTCCTATTCCTGCCCTCACTCGCTCGTAGCACCGGAAGTAATCCAGATATTACTACCCTCAAGGACCTCCTTTTTAAATTTCTGCCTAACTCTCTGTAATCTCCCTTCACACTCAACCTTTTCCCTTTCAATGTCGTTGGTTTCAATGTGGACAATGACCTCCTGCTGGCCCCTCTCCCCAATGAGAACATTCTGCACCCTCTCTGAGACATCCTTGATCCTGGCACCAGGGAAACAACACATCATTCTGCTTTTTAGCTGCTGGCCACAGAAACATCTGTCTGTACCTTGGACTAGAGAATCCCCTAACACAATTGATCTCTTGGAACCAGACGTACCCCTCGTTGCATTAGAGCCAGTCTCAATACCAGAAACTTGGCTGTTCGTGCTACGTCCCCCTGAGAATCCATCACCCCCTACATTTTCCAAAACAGCATACCTGTTTGAAATGGGTATAGCCACAAAACACTCCTGCACTAGCTGCCTGCCTCTCTTACACAGATGGGTTAACTCCAGGAAAGGTGAGTGAGAGTGTATCTGAGACTTTCCCCCAGTCCTATAACTGCCATCCATCACACTGTTGTTACAAATTCCTTATCGGAAAGACAGTTAGAAGCAACCCATCCATTCGATCTGATAAGATTCGCAACCAACAGCATTTATGATTTGGAGATGTTGGTGTTGGACTGGGGTGTACAAAGTTAAAAATCACACAACACTAAGTTATCGTCCAACAGGTTAATTGGAAACACACGAGCTTTCGGAGCGACGCTCCTTCATGAGGTGGTAGTGGAGGGCTCAATCATAACAGAATTTTTAGCAAAAATTTACAGTGTGACGTAACTGAAATTATACATTGAAAAATTGATTGTCTGTTAAGCATTTCATCTGTTAGAATACAGTGATAGTTTCACTTCTTTCATGTGTAAATCACAAAACCGTTTTTTTATAATTAAAAAGTTGCAATCTCGGGTTAGCTTCTGGATTAGTGGTGCTGGAAGAGCACAGCAGTTCAGGTAGCATCCAAGGAGCAGTAAAATTGACATTTCAGGCAAAAGCCCTTCATCAGGAATACAGGCAGGCGAGATAAGAGGAGGGTGGGGGTGGGGAGAAAGTAGCATAGAGTACAATAGGGGATGAAGGTGATAGGTTGGGGTGGGGAAGAGGGTGGAGTAGATAGGTGGAAAAGAAGATAGGCAGGTAGGACAAGTCAAGGGGACAGTGCTGAGCTGGAAGTTTGGAACTGGGGTGAGATGGGGGAAGGGGAAATGAGGAAACTGTTGAAGTCTACATTGATGCCCTGGGGTTGAAGTGTTCCGAGGCAGAAGATGAGGTGTTCTCCCTCCAGGCATCTGGTGGTGGGGGAGCGATGGTGAAGGAGGCCCAGGACCTCCATGTCCTCGGCAGAGTGGGAGGGGAAGTTGAAATATTGGGCCACAGGGCGGTGTGGTTGATTGGTGCAGGAGATGTTCCCTAAAGCACTCTGCTGGAGGCGTCCAGTTTCCCCAATGTAGAGGAGACTGCACATTCCACCCTGACCCTAAATTTACCTGACCATCTCTGACACCTCCCACCCCTTCCTGGACCTCTCCATCTCCATTAATGATGACTGACTTGACACCGACATTTTTCACAAACCCACCGACTCCCACAGCTACCTGGATTACACCTCTTCCCACCCTACCTCTTGCAACAATGCCATCCCGTATTCCCAATTCCTCTGCCGTATCTGCTCCCAGGAGAACCAGTTCCACCACAGAACACACCAGATGGCCTCCTTCTTTAGAGACCGCAATTTCCCTTCCCACGTGGTTAAAGATGCCCTCCAACGCATCTCGTCCACATCCCGCACCTCCGCCCTCAGACCCCACCCCACCAACCGTAACAAGGACAGAACGCCCCTGGTGCTCACCTTCCACCCTACCAACCTTCGCATAAACCAAATCATCCGCCGACATTTCCGTCACCTCCAAACAGACCCCACCACCAGGGATATATTTCCCTCCTCACCCCTTTCCGCCTTCCGCAAAGACCGTTCCCTCCATGACTACCTGGTCAGGTCCACGCCCCACTACAACCCACCCTCCCATCCTGGCACTTCCCCTGCCACCGCAGGAATTGCAAAACATATGCCCACACCTCCTCCCTCATCTCCATCCAAGGCCCCAAAGGAGCCTTCCACATCCAAAGTTTTACCTGCACATCCACCAATATCATTTATTGTATCCGTTGCTCCCGATGCGGTCTCCTCTACATTGGGGAGACTGGACGCCTCCTAGCAGAGCGCTTTAGGGAAAATCTCTGGGACATCCACACCAATCAACCACACCGCCGTGGCCCAACATTTCAACTCCCCCTCCCACTCTGCCAAGGACATGGGAGGTCCTGGGCCTCCTTCACTGCCGCTCCCTCACCACCAGACGCCTGGAGGAAGAACGCCTCATCTTCCCCCTCGGAACACTTCAACCCCAGGGCAATGTGGACTTCAACAGTTTCCTCATTTCCCCTTCCCCCACCTCACCCCAGTTCAAAAACTTCCAGCTCAGCACTGTCCCCATGACTTGTCCGACCTGCCTATCATCTTTTCCACCTATCCACTCCATCCTTTTCCACCCCCCCCACCGCCAACCCTACATCCCCTCCCCCACTCACCTATTGTACTCTATGCTACTTTCTCCCCACCCCCACCCTCCTGTAGCTTATCTCTCCACCCTTCAGGCTCTCTGCCTGTATTCCTGATGAAGGGCTTTTGCCTGAAACGTCGATTTTACTGCTCCCCGGATGCTGCCGGAACTGCTGTGCTCTTCCAGCACCACTAATCCAGAATCTGGTTTCCAGCATCTGCAGTCATTGTTTTTACCTTCTCTAGCTAACAATGGTGATAGCTAGACAATATGTTGAAGGTGTTGGTGCCCTGTGTTCTCTAGGAGAAACTGAGAACTGCAGATGCTGGAGACCAGAGTTGAAAAATGTGGTGCTGGAAAAACACAGCAGGCCAGACAGCATCCGAGGAGCAGGAGAATTGACATTTCAGGCATAAGCCCTTCTTCCGGACTGAGGCTGGTGTGCCAAGCGGGCTGAGATAAAAAGGTAGTGGGGAGGGGAGCTGGGAATATGATAGGTGGAAGGAGGTGAGGGTGAGGGTGACAGGCTGGAGAGAGGGTGGGGGCGGAGAGGTCGGGAAGAAGATTGCAGGTTAAGAGGGCGGTGCTGAATCTGAGATAAGGTGGGGGAGGGGAAATGAGGAAGCTGGAGAAATCTACATTCATCTCGTGTGGTTGGAGGGTTCCTAGGCGGAAGATGAGGCGCTCTTCCTCTAGGCGTTGTGTGGTCAGGGTCTGGCGATGGAGGCAGCCAAGGACCTGCAAAGATTCATGTTCTCTGTCTATGACATGATGTTTAGATAACGGAGTTTTACATAAATTCGTGTAGTTTTTGAGCAAAGTATAACCCTGCAAGTACAAATTCACCACATAATGTGTGCGCGCGCACGCGTGTGCGTGTCTAAAGTCTGTGAGGGGGTGCATGTGCACACGCGCGTGTGTATAGTGCAGTGGTGATCACCTGTAATGTGACATGAACCCAAGGTCCCGGTTGAGGCCCTCCCTATGGGTACCGAACTTAGCCTCTGCTCGGCCACTTTTCTCTGCTGCCTGTCCCAAAGTCCACCTTGGAGAATGGTCACCTGAAGGTCCGAGGCTGAATGTCCTGGACCACTGAAGTGTTCCCCAACTGGGAGGGAACCCTCCTGTCTGTTGATTGTTGTGCGGTGCCCATTCATCCGTTGTCGTAGCCTTTGCTCGGTTTCCCCAATGTACCTTGCCTCCAGGCATCCTTGCCTGCAACGTATAAGATAAACAACGCTGGCTGAGTCACATGAGTACCTGTCATGTAAAAGGTGAGAGGTGTCCCCACGCGTAATGGTGGTATCTATGTCCACAATCTGACAGCGTCCACCGTGACAGGGTTGTATGGAGTTGTCCTGAGAGCCAGGCAGCTTGCTACGAACAACAATCTGTTTGAGGTTTGGCGGTTGTTTAAAGGCGGGCAGTGGAGGTGTGGGGAAGGTCTTGGTGAGGTGCTCATCCTCCTTGCTAATGTGTTGCAGGTCACGAAGAACATGGCGTAATTTTTCAGCTCCTGGGAAGTACTGAACAACGAAGGGTATTCTGTCAGTTGCAGCACATGTCTGTCTCCTGAGGTAGTCATTACGGTTCCTTGCTGTGGCACGTCGGAACTGGCGGTCGATGAGTTGAGTATCGTACCCTGTTCTTGAGGGCATCCGAGTACTTCCAGGTGTCCGTCAAGTTCTTCCTCAATCAGAGCAGATTCGGTGTACGCGTTGGGCTTGTCCATAGAGGATGGCTGTTTTAATATGTTTTGGGTGGAAGCTGGAGAAGAGGAGTAGCATTGTGAGGTTGTCTGTGGGTTTGCGGTAGAGTGTGGTGCTGAGGTGTCCATCCTTGATGGAGACGCACGTGTCCAAAAATGAGACAGACAGTCGAGAGTAGTCCATGGTGAGTCAGATGATGGAATGAAACTTGTTGATGTCACTGTGTAGTTTTATCAGTGACTCCTCGCCATGGGTCCACAGGAAGAAAATGTCATCAATGTTCCTGGTGTATAATGTTGGTTGGAGATCCTGCATCGAGAAAAGTCTTGTTCGAACCTGTGTGAAAATGTTGGCATATTGGAGTGCAAATTTGGTCCCCATGGCTCATCCGTGTGTCTGGATGAAGAACTGGTTGTTAAAAGCCCAAGACGTTGTGCTCAAGGATAAAGCGGATGAGTTGTAGGACAGTGTTGAGATTGGCAGTTGTTGGTGTCGAGTACTGAGGCTGGTGCCGCGATGCTGTCATTGTGGGGGATGCTGGTGTAGAGTCCATTGTGACGAGGAATGTTCCCGGTTCGACTGGTCCGTGGGTGCTGAGTTTCTGTAAGAAATCCATAGTGTCGTGACAGAAGCTGGAGATCCCCTGTACAATAGGTTTCAAGATGCCTTCCACATAGCCGGAGAGATTCTCTCATAGGGTCCCATTGCCCGACACGATGGGACGTCCTGGTGTGTTGGCTTTGTGTACCTTTTGGAAGGCAGTAGAAGTCACCTACACGAGAAGTACGTGGGATGAGGGCATGTAGGGAACTCTGAAGGACTGGATCCAAAGTTCTGATCAGTGTGTTTAATTCACGGGTGTGTTCTTTGGTCGGATCAGCTGGTAGTTGCCTGTAGTGTTCCTGGTTGTTCAGTTGTCGGTACACTTCCTTGCAGTAATCTGTTCTATTCCGAATGACAGTGGCTCCTCCTTTATCTGCTGGTTTCATGACAATGTTGTGATTGGTTTTGAGGCGCTAGATGGCATTGTGTTGTGAACGGACGATGTTTTGTTCTACCTTTTGGGTACGGCTGATGAATCTGGCATTTATATATTTCCTGACAGTTTGAGCATACATGTCAAGCCCAGGGCAGCTGCCTTCCGGTGGGGTCCAAGTTGATCGCTCCGCTACAGATCCGTGTCACACGCGCGCGCACACACACACTTAAGACACTCTGCACTCACTATATACACACACACACACACACACACACACACACACACACACACAGACAAAGACCCACATGCACACACATTCTGTGGGGTGAATTTGTAATTGCAGGGTTACATTGTACTTTGCTCAAAAATTGCATGAATTCATGTAAAACTCCGTGACCTCACTTTTTACATTAGAATCAATCTAAACATCATGGCATAGATAGAGAACACAGGGGGCCAACACCTTCAACATATTGTCTAGCTATCACCATTGTTAACAGCAAACCCAAGAATGCAACTTTTTAATTAATAAAAAAGGTTTTGTGATTTACACATGAAAGAAGTGAAACTATCACTGTATTCTAACAGGTGAAAGGCTGAACAATCAATTTTTCAATGTATAATTTCAGTTAGGTCACACTAACTTTTTGCTATAAATTCTGCGTATTAGGATTGAGTCCTCCACTACCACCTGATGAAGGAGCGTCGCTCCAAGAGCTAGTGTGCTTCCAATTAAACCTGTTGGACTCTCACCTGGTGTTTTGTGATTTTTAACAGCATTTATGGCAGATATAATCCGCAGTAACCCTTAAACTCTGTTAGCTCTCACATCTGACAAGAAGCATATTTCACTCTAATAAAGGCCATTTTTGGTTCTTCACAATCTACAGACCCAGAAAGTAACACCGTCTTAGAACATAGACATAGACCGACTCCCACAGCTACCTGGACTACACCTCCTCCCACCCTGCCCCCTGTAAAAACGCCATCCCATTCTCCCAATTCCTTCGTCTCCGCCGCATCTGCTCCCAGGAGGACCAGTTCCAAAAACGCACAACCCAGATGGCCTCCTTCTTCAAGGACCGCAATTTCCCCCCCAACGTGGTCGACGATGCCCTCCACCGCATCTCTTCCACTTCCCGCTCCTCCGCCCTTGAGCCCCGCCCCTCCAACCGCCACCAGGACAGAACCCCACTGGTCCTCACCTACCACCCCACCAATCTCCATGTACAGCACATCATCCGCCGTCACTTCCGCCACCTCCAAACGGACCCCACCACCAAGGATATATTTCCCTCCCCTATCAGCATTCCATAAAGACCACTCCCTCCAGACTCCCTCGTCAGGTCCACACCCCCCACCAACCCAACCTCCACTCCCGGCACCTTCCCCTGCAACCGCAGGAGGTGCAAGACTTGCGCCCACACCTCCCCCCTCACCAAGGCCCCAAAGGAAACTTCCATATCCACCACAGATTCACCTGCACCTCCACACACATCATCTATTGCATCCTCTGCACCCGATGTGGCCTCCTCTATATTGGGGAGACAGGCCGGCTACTTGCGGAGCGTTTCAGAGAACACCTCTGGGACACCCGGACCAACCAACCCAACCACCCTGTGGCTCAACATTTCAATTCCCCCTCCCACTCCGCCAAGGATATGCAGGTCTTTGGACTCCTCCATCGCCAGACCACAACAAAACGACGGTTGGAGGAAGAGCGCCTCATCTTCCGCCTAGGAACCCTCCAACCACAAGGGATGAACTCGGATTTCACCAGTTTCCTCATTTCCCCTCCCCCAACCTTGTCTCAGTCTAATCCATCGAATTCAGCACCGCCTTCCTAACCTGCAATCTTCTTCCCAACCTCTCACCCTCACCTTGACCTCTTTCCACCTATCACATTTCCGACACCCCTCCCCCAAGTCCCTCCTCCCTACCTTTTATCTTAGCCTGCTGGACAAAAACTTTCCTCATTCCTGAAGAAGGGCTTATGCCCGAAACGTCGATTCTCCTGTTCACTGGATGCTGCCTGACCTGCTGCGCTTTTCCAGCAACACATTTTCAGCTCTGATCTCCAGCATCTGCAGACCTCACTTTCTCCATAAAGAGGGAGAGTCCACCACTGCTACTGGCAGGGCATTCCATGAACTCACGACTCGCCGAGTAAAGAATCTGCCCCTAACATCTGTCCTACACCTACCACCCCTTAATTTAAAGCTATGCCCCCTCGTAATAGCTGACTCCATACGTGGAAAAAGGTTCTCATGGTCAACCCTATCTAAACCCCTAATCATCTTGTACACCTCTATCAAGTCACCCCTAAACCTCCTTTCCTCCAATGAAAACAGCCCCAAGTGCCTCAGCCTTTCCTCATATGATCTTTCTGCCATACCAGGCAACATCCTGGTAAACCTCCTCTGCACCCGTTCCAGTGCCTCCACATCCTTCCTATAGTATGGCGACCAAAACTACACACAATACTCCAGATGCGGCCGCACCAGAGTCTTATACAACTGCAACATGACCTCAGTACTCCGGAACTCAATTCCTCTACCAATAAAAGCCATATGCCTTCTTCACCGCACTATTTACCTGGGTGGCAACTTTCAGAGATCTGCGTACATAGACACCAAGATCCCTCTGCTCATCCACACTACCAAGTATCCGACCATTAGCCCAGTACCCCATCTTTTTGTTACTCTTACCAAAGTGAATCACCCTCACACTTGGCTACATTGAACTCCATTTGCCACCTTTCTGCCCAGCTCTGCAGCTTATCCATATCCCGCTGTAACCTGCCACATCCTTCCTCACTGTCAACAAATCCACCGACTTTCGTATCATCCGCAAACTTGCTCACCCAACCTTCTAGCCCCTCCTCCAAGTCATTTATAAAAATGACAAACAGCAACGGTCCCAAAACAGATCCTTGCGGAACACCGCTAGTAACTGCACTCCAAGATGAACCTTTACCATCATCTACTACCCTCTGTCTTCTTCCAGCCAGCCAATTCCTAATCCAAACCTCCAACTCACCCTCAATGCCATACCTCCGTATTTTTTGCAGTAGCCTACCATGGGGAACCTTATCAAACACCTTACTAAAATCCATATACACCACATCTACTGATTTACCCTCGTCTACCTCCTTCGTCACCTTCTCAAAGAATTCAGTAAGGGCACGACCTGCCCTTCACAAAACCATGCTGACTATCCTCTATTCCTTATTGTCTTATTCCTCTACAAACACTGCCGCAGGGAAAATGAATAGTTATGGCTTATATTTTAAGTTTAATTAAAAGGCTCATCTCCAAAAAACAGTCAAGAAAGAACCCACTCTACTCACTACTGCAGACAATCTCTCCAATACAGTTTCCATCTCAAAAGCACTACATGTCTTACTGCACTTTACAGTTGAACACCATAGCTTTCTTGATTTACCCAAGCTCCTGCTGCAAAACATCCCATTTTCAGATAGGATCCTCATGAATACATTGCACCAGGAAGAACAGCACTCAACAGTGGTAAATTTAGCAACCAAACCATTTATATAAACAATAAAAAAAAAAAAGACAGCAAGCAGGAAAATTTCTTCTCTAGACTAAAGGCAACTTTGCTGACTCTGGTACATTCGCAGAATGAAAGGTCAATATGTGTCGAAGGATTTTCTACATAAATGGAGCAACTAGAGAGAAAGAGAGAAGCCCAAAGCTCTGCTTCAGGATACACGATAACATGAAACAATTGGCTTATACATTAATTTCTGTGCTAGAAAGGCACTAGTTGGTCAGAGGGGGAAATATAAACATCACCTGCGAGCTGTGTGCATCACCACGATGATCAATAGCTGGCAAAAGGCACCAGTTGCATGCCCAACAATTTACATTGACGGCTCAATTCTGAAGGGGTCCACTCCAGCATACATGAAGGATAATATGCAATTAAAGCAAATACGTGCCCCCAATTCATTTATCTTAGCAGCTCTTTATCCTCAAGCTGTTTCACTCAGCCATTAGAAAGTTAATAAAGATACTACTTTATTAAAATAAGATGAGACCACAACAAAAATTACAATCTGATGTCACAACCTCAAAGATGGGCATTTAGCTAGTTAGGTCTGTGACAAGAGCAATTTACTAATCTAAGTAATAATGCATATTTTCCTGCTTCAGATTATTATTCAATTCCCTTCTAATAACTGATCGAATTACCTTTATACTCAGGCAATGCACTCCAGATCCCGAACACAACATCTTAAATAGCTTTTCCCCACATTGTCTTTTCTACTTTGGCCAGTAACCCTAAATCGGTGTCCTCTGATTTTCAATCCTATCACCAACGGGCATAAATTCCCCATCCTGAGCGACCATAACTTTAAAACACCTCTATAAAATCCCTACTCAACCTTATTTTCTCCAAGGACAGCTATCTATAATACAACTGAACCTCCTCATTCCTGGAAACATTGCTGTTAATCCTTTCAGCACCATTCTTAATGTTTTCACATCCACACCACATGGTGCGGTGCCCAGAACTGCAGACAGTTGGCAGTTGAAGTTGATTCATCAAATGATTCATCATAACCTCCTTGCTTTTATATGTATCTACTTATGGACAACTGTTCTGCACGCCTTTTAAAATCACAACTTGCACTACCACCTTAAAACATTATGCACATTAATTCACAAGTATATTGATGAACCTGCCTTTATGATTGTAAAATCAATAACACTTTCTCCTCAATCTCCTATTCAACTACGTCTACTTTCACCAGCTTGTCCATGCCCTCGAAGACAAAAGTGAGGACGGCAGATGCTGGAGATTAGAGCCAAAATTAGAGAGTGGTGCCAGAAAAGCACAGATCAGGCAGCATCTCAGAAGCAGGAAAATACACGTTTCGGGCAAAAGCCCTTCATCAGGAATTCTGATTCCTGAAGGGCTTTTACCCGAAACACCGATTTTCCTGCTCCTCAGATGCTGCCTGACCTGCTGTGCTTTTCCAGCACCACTCTAATCTTGACCCCCATGCCCTCTTGAAGCTAGTCAATAACCTTCTCAGAAATCACACTATTGACAAGTCTGTCATATTGAAGCTGTGCCCGGCACATCCAAATCAAGGTCCTTAAACGTTGGTCAAAACAAAACTGGTCCTGATCGGTACGATCTTCGGGAAACCCCATTACATTTTATTCTTCAGTTTGCCTTTACTGTCACTCAGCCAACTTCATATCCAAACTGCCACTTCCACTTCCATTGAATGAACTTCCTGGCAAAGTTGAAGCTCATTGTGTAACACTTAAAAGACCTTGATAGAAGCCCATATTAAACTGCATTACCCTCAGCAATCCATTGTTATTGCATTTTAAAACAAAAGTCAGTCAAGTCTGAGTTGTCTTTGAACAAAATTAATCCACATATCTCCAAGTAATGGTTAAATTTAAAACTGACTCGGCAAGATGGCGGCGATTCTGTAGAACTGCTGTGGATAGCTCTGCCTAACAGCCAAGGTATGTATACTGGTGTTTTTTGCCATCCCTGGCCAACTTATGTGGTGGAATTATTAGTTTAAAACCTTACAGAACACATACTTGTTAATATTCGGGAGTGGGAAGGATGCCAAAGGGAAAAGAAGCAAGCAAACAGCAGCAGGGAGAACACTCCCCTGCATCACCTAGTACACCAGAGACTGCAGCAGCCTCTCCTGAACCCCCTGGGGACCTGACAGACTCACAGGATGTGGCTGTGGCGATGGAGAGACTTACCTTGAAAGTTGGGGCTGTGATTGAGGAAATCCGTGGGGAGATTCTTGGATGAAATCCAACCTATCGCATCCATGCTGCAGAAGAATGAACAGGAGATGCAGGGCCTCAGGGAGAGGCTGGAGGAGGTGGAGGGTCGAACTAAAGCCTTGGAAGCTTCGATGGAATCCTCATCCAGTCGGATCCAGGTGCTGCAGCGAGAGGTGCGGGCCTTGCGAGACCATATCGACGACCTTGAAAATGGTCAGAGGATAAATCTCTGAATTGTCAGGCTCCCTGAAGGCGAGGAATGTGGGCAGCCAGTCAGCTTCTTCGAAAACTGGCTGCCGAAGTTTTTGGGCCTTCACATCGAGTCCAGCAGGCTACAGATTGAAAGGGCTTATCGGGTTACAGTGCACAGGTCTGGGGTGGTGCAGCGTCCCCGCTCGTTCCAAGTGCACTTCCATTCATGAGGAGAAGCAAAAAGTCATATAAGCTTCCAGATCCCTGGGATAAGATCCGCAGGCTTGCTGTACAAGGGGTCAAAAGTCATGTTTTTTTTCCAGGATTTCTCTGCAGCTGTAATTCAAAAGAGGAAGTCCTTCGATTAAGTTAAAAAGAGGCTGAGGAACCTGGGCATCCAATACTCCATGAGATACCCCGCAGTGCTTTGTTTCAGCCACAAGGACTCAGTTTATACAACTGACTGAGCAGATAAGGCTAAAAACTTTGTGGACACTTAAGTAGACGGACTGGCCTGAAGAATATGGTTAATGTTTGTTCTCTTTTCTATATATTCCCCTATTTTTCCCTTCCTTTTTTTAAAAATTCCTTTCTTTCTCACAAATAATTTCCTTTTTGGAAAGGGGGGAAAAGACTTTGGAATAAGTTGTTTCTATTTTTTTTAAAATAACTGGATTTTCTGATGGGAAATTTTGTGGATGTTCTTTGTTGTCTCTCCCCCATTTTTTCTGTTTGCTCTGCTTCTCTGTTAGTCACAAGAAGGGGTGACATGAAGCCAGGGATGGGTGAAGTGCTCACCCTGACTTGGTCTTTTTTCTCTTGATTTAAGGATCATCTTGTTTTTTTTCTGGCCTACATCTAGGGCACGGTCCAGGTTTGAAGGAGCTGTGAAGGAGGGGATGGGTAGGGTTAGGGATTTCATCCAGAAGACTACACTTCTCACTAAACCATATAAGCCCAAAACAGAGAGGCTATTGCTACATTCCACAAGCATCCTTTCTATTAGTGCCCTCTATCAAAGTTTGAGAGAAGATTTGTAGCTCGGGTGCTCGTTGCTGTGGTTCTGTTCGCCGAGCTGGAAGTTTTTGTTGCAAACGTTTTGTCCCTTGTCTAGGTGACATCCTCAGTGCTTGGGAGCCTCCTGTGAAGCGCTTCTGTGGTGTTTCCTCCAGCATTTATCGTGGCCTGTCCCTGCCGCTTCCGGTTGTCAGTTTCTGCTGTCCGCTGTAGTGGCCGGTATATTGGGTCCAGGTCGATGTGTTTGTTGATGGAGTTTGTGGATGAGTGCCATGCTTCTAGGAATTCCCTGGCTGTTCTTTGTTTGGTTTGCCCTATAATGGTATCACTAATGGGACAACACATTAGTGGTACCATGGCAGCGCATGTCATCCACGTCCCACATCTCCGGCCTTGAACCCCACCCCTCCAAACGCAACAAGGACAAAACACCACCCCCCCACCTGTGTTGACATTTTCCACCGCAACAACCTCTGTATATAATCACATCATTCTCCACCATTTCAGCCAACTACAAAGAGACCTCACTAGAGATATATTTCGCTCCCCATCCCATCCGCTCTTCGTAAAGACCGTTCCCTTAGTGACTGCCTCATCAGGTCTATGTCCCCCAACAACCCACCCTCCCCTCCTGGCAAGTTGGCCTGCCACCGCAGGAACTGCAAAACCTGAGCCCACACCTTCCCCACCCCCACCTCCATCCATGGCCCCAAAAGGAGCCTTACACATCAATTTAAGTTTCACCTGCACTTCCAAATGTCTTTTACTGTATCCATTGCTCCTGATGCAGTCCTCTCTATATTGGGAAGGCAGGATGCTGACCCACAGAATGCTTCAGAGAACATCTCTGGGACACCTGCACCAACCAACCCCATTGCCCTGTGGCCAAATGCTTCAACTCCACTTCCCATTCCACAAAGGAGATGCAGGTCTTGGGCCTCCTCCATCACCACTCCTTGACTACCCAACCCCTGGAGGAAGAACGCCTCCAACCAATGGCATCAACGTGGATTTCACCAGTTTCATTTCCCATCCCCCTACCTCATCCCAGTTCTAACCTTCCAGCTCAGCACAGCCCTCATGACTGCCCATCTCCCTTCCCACTTATCCGCCCCACCCTACCGTCCGATGTATCACCATTACCCCCACCTCCATTCACCTATCGCACTCTGTTACCTTCCCCCTCCCCCCACATTTATCTCTCCACTCCAGAGGCTCCCAGCCTCATTCCTAATGAAGGGCTTTTGCCTGGAATGTCAATTTTCCTGCTCCTCGGATGCTGCCTGACCTGCTATGCTTTTCCAGCACCAACCTCTTGACTCTGATCTCCAGCATCTGCACTTCTCACTTGGTCGCCCCTCAAGGAAATCGTGTCTCTCGAGCATTTACTTATTACAATCACATTACCTGCTTTTAGCCAAACTCAAGATTACTTTGGTGCACATTTTAAATTTAAGTGCAAGATACATTAGTAAAAGATTGACAGGACTTGATTGGAAGAATGCTGAAAGCATGTTTCCTCTTGTCGCAGTATCCAGAACGAGGAGTCATTTTAAAAACAAAAGGAGGCAGGCATCCATTTAACAAAGAAGTTCATAGAATCCAGAGTGTGGAAACAAGCCATTTGACCCAACAAATTTACACAGACCCTCCGAAGAGTAACCCACCCAAACTCATTCCCTTATTATCCAATATTTACCCACTGACTAGAAGACCTAATATACACATCCCTGAACACTATGGGCAACTTAGCATGATCAATTCACCTGACCTGCGCATCTTTGGATTGTGGAAGGAAATGAGAGTACCTGGAGGAAACCCATGCAGACACAGAGAGAACGTGCAAACTCCACACAGACAGTCGCCCGAGACTGGAATCAAACACGGAACCCTGATGTGTGGCAGCAGTGCTTACCACTGAGATAAGAAATCATGTTTTTTTTCCTGAGGATTGAGACTTAGAACTATTTTCTCAGAAGGCAGTGGATACAGAATCTAATTATTTTTAACGGGTAGATTGGTTATTGATTACATAGGGAATGAAAAATATTTGGGAGCATGTAGCAATGTGGAATGGAGGTTAAATTTAGATCAAATCTTACTGATTGGCAGAGCAGGCTCAAAAGGGTGACTGGCCTACTCTTGATCCTTGTTTGTATGTACTAAGTTGGGCACTGTTCTTTGCACTCAAAGATGTAAACATTGCACCTGTTTCAATTTAAAATAGGCAACAACCATTCTCTGGATCACTACTTACAGAAATTAACATCTTGACGAGAGTCAACCTTGCGAGTTTAAACTGAAACAAAGCTTCAAAGTGCAATGACAAACCGCAGCAGGTTTGGCAACATAACAGGTGAAAGCAGAGTCAATGAGTCAGATAACTCTCATCAGAACTTTTTCAGGAGTTATTGGTCTCAATGTTAACTTTGCCTTGTGTGGTGTAAAATTATGTCCCAATACATGTGTGAATCATAATGTAACACATGTATTGGGCCAAGCAGTGGAATGTGGTGAAACGGTTAAAAATTATGTCCCAATACATGTGTGAATCTAACCGGAATGGAGGTGTTGCTTAGTCCCGTGTGAATCTTATTACACACCTCCCCGTGTGAATCTTCTTATCTGTATGTAACCAGAATGGAATGTGTTTTTTAGCCTTGCTCTGCTGTTCACATGAATGTTTATATCTGGAAAAGAGTATATCAGCTGGAAAAGTCTCCAGTTCGGTGAGTCTGCTCCGGGGTTACGGGAACCGCCGAGCGTGGGTTGTTGGCAACCGCTCTACGAGAACTGACGGCTCCCAGTTCCGGTAACATGTAGAGTGAGTATAAGCCAGACCCGGGAGTCTGCTCCGGGGTTACGTTTAACCGCCGAGCGTGGGTTGTTGGCAACCGCTCTACGAGAACTGACGGCTCCCAGTTCCGGTAACATGTAGAGCCTCTTGGTCGTTTGTTCTGTGTCAGACTACTCTCCTACGAACCTGACCTTGAGAATTTTTTAAAACACCTTGTTCCCCTAGATCTGCTGGGTTTTGTCAATTCACTTCTATTTTTGTTTCAGAATTGTACTACTTTGTTTTAGTTTACCTGAAAGTGAGCTATCATATTTATTACAATCTATATGGTCACATCTCTATCAAAGTTCGTTTGCAAATCAAATACTCCTTGCAAAAGTTGATAAAAACATTGTTCTCTTTTTCATAACTAGTCTTGTGAATACCCTGACAGCTGGAAAACTTGGACAAAATTAATCATTTTTCAACAAGACAGAAGACATGATTTTGTAATTCAACACTTGTCCAATTAAGAACCTGATTTTAGAATACAAAAAGCAGGAACTCTGCAGTTGAGATCCTGAAACAAAGAGAGGACCAATAGGAATTAATTTCAATTGCAGGACAGTGAAATTTTAAAGTGAAAGAGGAACAGGATGCAATATGAAAAGGTTACAGTAATGGATACAAAAGAGAGATGTATAGATACAATAGATAGCAACAGTGAAGCAAAAATCCTTTCTCTATTCAGAGCCAGAAAGTTACTAAAATTATAGTTAATATTACAGGTAAAACAAAAGCTGCCACAGCAAAAATTCCTCAAGCACTAAATTGTTTAAACAAATAACAACCTTTAGCTTTAATTCCACTTACTTATATTACATGTACAATTGGGCTGTGACTCTGTGACACTCTGCTCACAGTCACAGTGTACATACAGCTTAAACATCAAACAATAAAGTAGTGGAAAATGGCACTGGAACAGACTGGAGACATTTAAATACAAAAAGACCAAATATCCCAAGCCTCAATCCAGACAAAAAAAAAGTTATATGCACACAGAAGGGCACAGTTTCATAGCACAGTACAGGTGCTTCAGCCCTCGATGGTGTACCAATGTTTTATCCTACTCAGGATCCAGTGGTGCCACTTAAAGGCTCAGATGAAGAAGAATTTCTTCTCTCTGAGCTTTAAGAATTTTTGGAACTTCTTGTAACAGATAGCTGTGGAGAGCGGAGGCCTTGTACACTTTTAAGTACAATATAGGAACGAGAAGGAAAATGGACAAGAGAAATGTCGAATTAGGGATAATTATAGTAAAATGGTGGAGCAGGCCCGAACAACCGAGCGATCTACTCCTGTTCCTCTTTCTTACGGGCTTATGTTTTACAGTGACCATAACGAATCTTTACAAAACAGACTTTCAGACCTGATGCTTGTTGGGAAAACGTGCAATATAAAACTGAGAGATCACGTATAACTGTAGCTGCAGAGGCCTAAAACAAACCAGATGAAGGAAAGCCTGCCCATTACCGGCAGCAAAAAATAAACAGACACAATACACACACAAAACAAGACAGAGAACAACACCTTAAAACAACTACCTTTCCGGGGCATAACTTCACAAAACGAAAACGCAGACACCGCTCAGATTAAGGAAAAATCCAGTCGCTTTGAAAAGTCGATACCGGCGGAAGGAAAAAGTGAAGCCGTACCCCCCCCCACGTGACATCACCACGGCCCGCCTCCCGACGAAATGGGTGTGAATTCCTCGCTATCGATTGGCCAGTCTGCACGTTGACCGTCACCGCATCGCCGCGGTAACGGCCCTCCCATTGGTTCGTGTGTTCCCCGGCCTCACCCAGACGGGGTCGAAGAGGTGGGCGGGGTCTCAGGGAAAGGTCAAGGAGAGATCAGACGGCGCAGAGCATGACGGTTTTCTTTAAATGAACCTATCCGGAACGACCATAGCTCCCAGAGGGCGGTGCCTGGCGCGCGGAATGGCCGTTAACGGCGGCGCTTTCAAATTTTCCATCTTCCTCACCCCGTCAGGACCCATACGTATTAAATTTCAATATTCGTTATCTGTATTGTGCAACAAAGATCGATCAAAATGATTGATGTAGGTTAAAAGCCACCACGGGGATGACCAGCGAGCTCCAGTTGTGCAGCCGCTCATTGTCTGTCGGCGAGGATGAGTGGATAGTGTTGTTCGAGACGAGAGACTCTAAGGGTTATGGACGCTCTAACCCGTGTTTGAAAATACCTTCGTCCTTCTGTCAGGGGAGCTGGCGAGATGCCGGAGAGCATGTGACAATTGAGCTGTCAATCATCGCAGTTGATTCCGCCCATTGCTTTGCCAGCCAATCAGTAAGAGGTGGGCGGAGTCTTTCTGGGAATATATACCCTGCCCTTGAGAAGATTGTGGCGAATGGCATTTTTGAACCACCACGTACCTACGCTGCAGATGCATCCAATGTACTGTGCAGGATTTGATCCGGTGTTCCTGAAGGAATTGTGATACACTTCTAAGTCAGCATAAGACACAGAAATTAGGCCATTAAGCCCATACAGTGTGCTCCACCATTCAATCGTGGTTGATACGTTTCTCAACCCCATTCTCTCGCTTTCTCCCTGTAACCCTTGATACTCAAGAACGTATGTCTCAGTCTTAATTGTACTCAATGACCTAGCTCTAGAGCCTTCTTTGGCAAGGAATCCCATATATTCACCATTCTCTGGTTGAAGAAGTTTCTCCTTATCTCCATTCTAAAAGATCTTCCCTTTACTCTAAGGCTGTGCCCTCAGGTCCGAGTCTCTCCGACTAATGGAAACATTTTTCAAAAATTTACTCTGTCCAGTCCATTCAGTATTCTTTATGTTTCAATTAGATCCCCCTCATCTTTCAAAACTCCATCGAGTATAGACCCAGAGTCTCCAAACGTCCCTCATATGATAGACTTTTCATTCCTGGGACCATTCTTATTAACCTCCTTTGAACACGCCAGGGCCAGTAGATTCTTGCTGAGGTATGGGGCCCAAAACTGTGCACAATACTCTAAATGTGGTCTAACCAGAGCCTTATGGACCCTTAGAAGTATATCCCTACTTTATATTCAAGTCCTCTCAAAATAAATGCCACCATTGTATTTGCTTTCCTACCTGCAAGTTTACCTTAGAACATAGAACATAGAACATAGAAGAATACAGCGCAGTACAGGCCCTTGGGCCCTCGATGTTGCGCCGATCCAAGCCCACCTAAACTACACTAACCCACTATCCTCCATATACCTATCCAATGCCCTCTTAAATGCCCATAAAGAGGGAGAGTCCACCACTGTTACTGGCAGGGCATTCCATGAACTAACGACTCGCTGAGTGAAGAACCTACCCCTAACATCAGTCCTATATCTACCCCCCCTTAATTTAAAGCTATGCCCCCTTGTAATACCCGACTCAATACGCGGGAAAAGGTTCATACTGTCGACCCTATCTAACCCCCTAATCATCTTGTACACCTCAATCAAGTCACCCCTAAACCTTCTTTTCTCTAGTGAAAACAGCCCCAAGTGCCTCAGTCTTTCCTCATACGATTTTCCTTCCATACCAGGCAACATCCTGGTAAACCTCCTCTGCACCCGTTCCAATGCCTCCACATCCTTCCTATAGTATGGCGACCAAAACTGCACACAATATTCCAGATGCGGCCGTACCAGAGTCTTATACAACTGCATCATGACCTCAGGACTCCGGAACTCAATTCCTCTACCAATAAAAGCCAGTACGCCATATGCCTTCCTCACCGTACTATTTACCTGGGTGGCAACTTTCAGAGATCTGTGTACATGGACACCAAGATCCCTCTGCTCATCCACACTACCAAGTATCCGACCATTAGCCCAGTACCCCATCTTTTTGTTATTCTTCCCAAAGTGAATCACCTCGCACTTAGCTACATTGAATTCCATCTGCCACCTTTCTGCCCAGCTCTGCAGCTTCTCTATATCCTGCTGTAACCTGCTACATGCTTCCTCACTGTCAACAACTCCTCCGACTTTCGTATCATCCGCAAACTTGCTCACCCAACCTTCTAACCCCTCTTCCAGGTCATTTATAAAAATGACAAACAACAATGGTCCCAAAACAGATCCTTGCGGAACACCGCTAGTGACGGCACTCCATGAAGAAACTTTGCCATCAACTACTACCCTCTGTCTTCTTCCATCCAGCCAATTCCTAATCCAAACCTCCAACTCACCCTCAATGCCATATCTCCGTATTTTCTGCAGTAGCCTACCATGGGGAACCTTATCAAACAGCCTTACTAAAATCCATATATACCACATCTACCGCTTTCCCCTCATCAACCTCCTTCGTCACCTTTTCAAAGAATTCAATAAGGTTTGTGAGGCACGACTTGCCCTTCACAAAACCATGCTGACTATCCTTGATCACATTATTCCTATCCAGATGTGCATAAATCCTATCCCTTACAATTCTCTCTAAGACTTTGCCCACAACAGAAGTGAGACTCACCGGCCTATAGTTACTAGGGCTATCCCTACTCCCCTTTTTGAACAAGGGAACCACATTTGCTATCCTCGACAGAATCCTGGGTGGTACTCCGTCTGTCACTTCTTTACCCACTCTCCTGAACTTTCTGCAGCCTCCTTGCCACCTCTTTGTATCGTCTGCAAACTTTGCCAGAATGCCCTCAGTTGCTTAATCTAGATCGTTAATGTATAAAATGAAAAGTTGTGGTCTCAACACTGAGCCTTGCAGAACGCCACTTGTCACCAGCTGCCATCCTTTCATCTCCGTTCTCTGTTTTCTGCCAGACAGCCAAACCTCTACTCCTAAGACCATAAGACATAGGAGCGGAAGTAAGGCCATTCGGCCCATCGAGTCCACTCCGCCATTCAATCATGGCTGATGGGCAGTTCAACTCCACTTACCCGCATTCTCCCCGTAGCCCTTAATTCCTTGTGACATCAAGAATTTATCAATTTCTGCCTTGAAGACATTTAGCGTCCCAGCCTCCACTGCACTCTGTGGCAATGAATTCCACAGGCCCACCACTCTCTGGCTGAAGAAATGTCTCCGCATTTCTGTTCTGAATTTACCCCCTCTAATTCTAAGGCTGTGTCCACGGGTCCTCGTCTCCTCACCTAACGGAAACAATTTCCTAGCGTCCACCCTCTCCAAGCCATGTATTATCTTGTAAGTTTCTATTAGATCTCCCCTTAATCTTCTAAATTCCAATGAATACAATCCCAGGATCCTCAGCCGTTCCTCATATGTTAGACCAAGCATTCCAGGGATCATCCGTGTGAATCTCCGCTGGACACGCTCCAGTGCCAGGTATGTCTTTCCTGAGGTGTGGGGACCAAAACTGGACACAGTACTCCAAATGGGGCCTAACCAGAGCTTTATAAAGTCTCAGTAGCACATCAGTGCTTTTATATTCCAACCCTCTTGAGATAATTGACAACATTGCATTCGCTTTCTTAATCACAGACTCAACCTGCATGTTTACCTTTAGAGAATCCTCAACTAGCACTCCCAGATCCCTCTGTACTTTGGCTTTACGAATTTTCTCACCGTTTAGAAAGTAATCCATGCTTCTATTCTTTTTTCCAAAGTGCAAGACCTCGCATTTGCTCACATTGAATTCCATCAGCCATTTCCTGGACCATTCCTCCAAACTGTCTAGATCCTTCTGCAGCCTCCCCACTTCCTCAGTACTACCTGCCTGTCCATCTAACTTTGTATCATCGGCAAATCTCGCTAGAATGCCCCCAGTCCCTTCATCCAGATCATTAATATATAACGTGAACATCTGCGGCCCCAACACTGAACCCTGCGGGACACCGCTTGTCACTGGCTGCCATTCCGAAAAAGAACCTTTTATCCCAACTCTCTGCCTTCTGTCAGACAGCCAATCCTCAATCCATACCAGTAGCTCACCTCGAACACCATGGACCCTCACCTTGCTCAGCAGCCTCCCGTGTGGCACCTTATCAAAGGCCTTTTGGAAGTCTAGGTAGACCACATCCACTGGGTTTTCCCAGTCTAACCTACTTGTCACCTCTTCAAAGAACTCCCAACAGGTTTGTCAGGCACGACCTCCCCTTACTAAATCCATGTTGACTTGTTCTAATCCGACCCTGCTCGTCCAAGAATTTAGAAACCTCATCCTTAACGATGGATTCTAGAATTTTACAAACAACCGAGGTTAGGCTAATTGGCCTATAATTTTCCATCTTTTGCCTTGATCCTTTCTTGAACAAGGGGGTTACAACAGCGATCTTCCAATCATCCGGGACTTTCCCTGACTCCAGTGACTTTTGAAAGATCTCAACCAACGCCTCCGCTATTTCCTCAGCCACCTCCCTCAGAACTCTAGGATGTAACCCATCAGGGCCAGGAGATTTATCAATTTTAAGACCTTTTAGCTTTTCTAGCACTTTCTCTTTTGTAATGGCAACCATACTCAACTCAGCCCCCTGACTCCCTTTAATTGTTGGGATGTTACTCATGTCTTCCACTGTGAAGACTGACGCAAAGTACTTATTAAGTTCTCCAGCTATTTCCTTATCTCCCATCACTAGGCTTCCAGCATCAGTTTGAAGTGGCCCAATGTCTACTCTTGCCTGTCATTTGTTTCTTATGTATTGAAATAAACTTTTTCTATCATTTCTAATATTACTGGCTAGCCTACCTTCATATTTGATCCCCTCCTTCCTTATTTCTCTCTTTGTTATCCTCTGTTTGTTTTTGTAGCTTTCACAGTCTTCTGATTTCCCAGTGCTCTTGGCCACTTTATAGGCTATCTCTTTTTCTTTGATAGATTTCCGGACTTCCTTTGTCAGCCATGGCTGTCTAATCCCTCCCCGGATAATCTTTCTCTTCTTGGGATTGAACCTCTGTACAGTGTCCTCAATTTTACCCACAAACTCCTGCCATTTTTGCTCTACTGTCTTCCCTGCTAGGCTCTGCTTCCAGTCTATTTTCGTCAGTTCCTCTCTCATGCCCTCATAATTTCCTTTATTTAACTGTAACACCATTACATCCGATTTTGCCTTCTCTCTTTCAAACTGAAGACTGAACTCTACCATATTATGATCGCTGCTTCCTAAGTCTGGTTCATTACATAGCACTAGGTCCAGAATAGCCTGCTCCCTTGTGGACTCCATGACAAGCTGTTTCAAAAAGCCATCCTGTAAGCATTCCATGAATTCCCTTTCTTTGGATCCACTGGCAACATTATTTACCCAGTCCACCTGCATATTGAAGTCTCCCATGATCACTGTGACCTTGCCTTTCTGACATGCCTTCTCTATTTCCCGGTACATGTTGCGCCCCTGGTCCTGACCACTGTTAGGAGGTCTGTACATAACAAGCACCTAGCCTCAAACACGATGGGCCTTTATCTTACTCAGTAGCCTCCTGTGCATCACCTTGTCAAAGGCCTTCTTGAAGTCCACGTAGATAACATCCATTGGCTCTCCTTGGTCTAACCTGCTCATTAGTTCCTCAAAGAATTCTGGCAGATTTGTTAGGCATGACCTCCCCTTGATGAGACCATGCTGACTTTGCCCTATTTTACCATACAGTTCTAAGTATTAAGAATTCTCATCCTTTGCAATGGATTCTCGGATCTTATCCATGACTAAGGTTGGACTAATCTGTCTGTAACTTTCTACTTTTGCCTTAGTCCCATTTTAAACAGGGGTATCACGTTAGCAATTTTCCAATCCTCTGGGACCTTCCCTGATTCTAGCGATTCTGAAAGGATCACCACCAACAGCTCCACTATCTCTTCAGCTATCTCCTTTTGAACTCGGGTGTAGTCCATCTTGTCCAGGTGATTTATCTACCTTCACACCATTCAGTTTTTCTGCCATCTTCTCCTTGATGATGACCATATTCAGCTGTGCCCTCACTCAGTTAAACGTTTGGGATATTACTTGTGAAGACTGACGTGAAGTAATTATTCAATTCCTCAGCCATTTCCTTGTTTCTCACTACTATCTCTCTAGTGTAATTTTCCAGCCCAATGTGCACTTTTGCTTCTCTTTTGCCCCTTTATATATCTAAATAAATTCTTAGTCTTCCTTTATATTGTTGACTAGCTTACCCTCATATTTAATCTTCTCCCTCCTTACTTTGGTCTTTGTAGGTTTGCAGTCATCTGGTTTCCCACGGCCCTTACCCATGTTACACGCTTTCTCTTTTGTTTTTATGTTATCAATGACTTATCTCGTCAGCAAAGGTTGCCTCATCCTCTCTGTACCATGCTTCTTTTTACCTTGGGATGAATCTCTGCTGAGTCCCTGAACTATTCGCAGAAACTCCTGCCATTGCTGTTCCACTGCCTGTCCTGCTAGGCTTCTCTCCCTGTCAATTCTACCCAGCTCCTCCCTCATGGTTCTGTAGTTGCCTTTATTCAACTATCATACCTGTTCCCTCTCATTCTATCTTCTCCCTCTTAAATTGCAGAGTAAATTCCATCATATTATGATCACTGACTCCGAAGTGTTCCTTCACCTTAAATTCTCTCATTAAGTCTACCTCATTGCACAACACTAAGGCCAGTATTGCTTATTTCCTAGTGGGCTCCACCACAAGCTACTCCAAAAAGGCCATCTCAAAGACATTCCACAAACTCCTTTTCTTGCAATCCACACCCAACCTGATTTCCCAGTCCATCTGCATATTGAAATCCCCCATGATCACTGTAACGTAGCCTTCCCTATATATCTTTTCTATCTGCTGGTGTATAGAGTCATAGAGGTGTACAACACAGAAACAGAGCCTTCGGTCCAACCCGTCCATGCCGACCAGATATCCCAACCCAATCTAGTCCCACCTGCCAGCACCTGGTCCATATCCCTCCAAAACCCTTCCTATTCATATACCCATCCAAATACCTTTTAAATGTTGCAATTGTACGAGCCTCCACCACTTCCTCTGGCAGCTCATTCCATACATGTACCACCCTCTGTGTGAAAAAGTTGCCTCTTAGGTCTCTTTTATACCTTCCCCTCTCACCCTAAATCTATGCCCACTAGTTCTGGACTCCCCCACCCCAGGGAAAAGACTTTGTCTATTTATCCTATCCATGCCCCTCATGATTTTATAAACTTCTATAAGATCACTCCTCAGCCTCTGATGTCCAGGGAAAACAGCCACAACCTGTTCAGCCTCTCCCTATAGCTCAAATCCTCCAATCCTGGCAACATTCTTTAAATCTTTTCTGAACCCTTTCAAGTTTCACAACATTTTTCCGATAGGAAGGAGACCAGAATTGCACGCAATATTCCAACAGTGGCTTAACCAATGCCCTGTGCAGCCGCAACATGACCTCCCAACTCCTGTACTCCATACTCTGACCAATAAAGGAAAGCATACCAAACACCTTCTTCACTATCCAATCTACCTGTGACTTCACTTTCAAGGAGCTATGAACCTGCACTCCAAGGTCTCTTTGTTCAGCAACACTCCCTAGGCCCTTACCATTAAGTGTATAAGTCCTGCTAAGATTTGCTTTCCCAAAATGCAGCACCTCACGTTTATCTAAATTAAACTCCATCTGCCAATTCTCAGCTCATTGGCCCTTCTGATCAAGATCCCGTTGTAATCTTCTTCGCTGTCCACTACACCTCCAATTTTGGTATCATTACCAAACTTACTGACTATATCTCTTCTGCTCCCATCCAAATCATTTATATAAATGATGAAAAGTAGTGGACCCAGCATCGATCCTTGTGGCACTCCACTGGTCACAGACTTCCAGTCTGAAAAACAACCCTCCACCACCACCCTCTGTCTTCTACCTTTGAGCCAATTCTGTATCCAAATGGCGAGTTCTTCTTGTATTCCACGAGATCTAACCTTGCTCACCAGTCTCCCATGGGGAACCTTGTAAAATACTTTACTGAGGTCCATATAGATCACATCTGCCACTTTGCCCTTATCAATCCTCTTTGTTACTTCTTCAAAGAACTCAATCAAGTTTGTGAGACATGATTTCCCACTCACAAAGCCATGTTGACTATTCCTAATCAGTCCTTGCCTTTCCAAATACATGTACATCCTGTCCCTCAGGATTCCTTCCAACAACTTGCCCACTGCACGGTGGCACAGTGGTTAGCACTGCTGCCTCACAGCGCCAGAGGCCCGGGTTCAATTCCTGCCTCAGGCGACTCTCTGTGTGGAGTTTGCACATTCTCCCCTTGTCTGCGTGGGTTTCCTCCGGGTGCTCCGGTTTCCTCCCACAAATCAAAAATGTGCAGGTGAATTGGCCATTCTAAATTGCCCATAGTGTTAGGTGAACGGGTAAATGTAGGGAAATGGTTCTGGGTGGGCGGCAGGTCGGTAAGGACTTGTTGGGCTGAAGGGCCTGTTTCCACACTGTAAGTAATCTTAAAAAAAAATCCACTGACGCCAGGCTCACTTGTCTATAGTTCCCTGACTTGTCCTTACCATCCTTCTTAAACAGTGGCACCACGTTAGCCAACCTCCAGTCTTCCGGCACGTCACCTGTGACAATTGATGATACAAATATCTCAGTAAGATGCCCTGCAAATCACTTCCCTAGCTTCTCACAGAGTTCTCGGGTACACCTGAACAGGTCCTGGGGTTTTATCCACTTTTCGGTGTTTGAAGACGTCCAGCACTTCCTCCTCTGTAATATGGACATTTTGCAAGGTGTCACCATCTATTTCCCTCCAGTCTATATTTTCCATATTCTTTTCCACAAATACTGATGCAAAATACTCGTTTAGTATCTCCCCTATGTTCTGCAGCTCCACACAAAGGCCACCTTGCTGATCTTTGAGGGGCCCTATTCTCTCCCTAGTTACCCTTTTGTCCTTAATGTATTTGTAAAAACCCTTTGGATCTTGTGCTCCAGCTCCTGATTACTGTTTAGATGCCTGTACATAACTCCAGCTATGTTTTTTTTTACCATCGCGGTTCCTTAATTCTACCCACATAGATTCTACACCATCTGACTCTCCTTCATTTCTTACTGTTGATTTAATTTCATTTCTTACTAATAAGACAACCCCACCGCCTCTGCCAACCTTTTGATAGGATGCATGTCCTTGAATATTCAGCTCCTAATTCTGATCCATCTGCAGCCATGTCTCCATGATGCCCACCGCGTCAGACCTGCCAATTTTGCCACAGCCTATTTACCTTATTCCTTATGCATTCAGACATAACACCTTCAGCCGTATATTAACCGTCCATCTTCTCATTGTCATTTGTTTGTCCAATGTGCTTGAAGTTTGATTGCTAATCTTTTCTCTGTCCTATTTGTGTCTGTGCTGGAGATTTTAATAGTGTTTAGATAAGAGTGGAAATGTGTTGCTGGAAAAGCGCAGCAGGTCAGGCAGCATCCAGGGAACAGGAGAATCAACATTTCGGGCAAAAGCCCTTCATCAGGAATGGAGGGCTTTTGCCCGAAACGTCAATTTTCCTGCTCCTTGGATGCTGCCTGACCTGCTGTGCTTTTCCAGCACCACTCTGATCTAGACTCTGCTTTCCAGCATCTGCAGTCCTCACTTTTGCCTTGGCGATTTTAATAACCTCTCCTGAGTTCTGCACTCTTACCTCCTCCTTTAATTCGGCTTTCTAATTACCCTAGAACTGAACCCCCCCCCATTTAGTTTAAGCCCTGTCTACAGCCTAGTTATACAGTTCGCTAGGACTCTGGTCCCAGCACAGTTCAGACGAAGACCATCCAATCGGAACAGGTTCCTTTTTCCCCAGTCCTAGTGCCAATGTCCCATGAATTCAAACCCACTTCTCCCACACCAATCTTTGAGCCACACATTTACCTGCTTAATATGATTGACTCTATGCTAATTAGCTTGTGGCTCAGGTAGTAATCCAGCAATTATTACCTGTTTGGTTTTGCTTTCTAATTTAGCTCCTAACTGTTGATACTCCTTTCATAGAACCTCTGCCCTAATTTTATCTATGTCATGGGTACCTACATGGACAATGACCACTGGATCTTTCCCCTCCCACTCCGAATGGTTTGAAATGGTTCCCATGTATTTGTCGCCCCTTGTCTTTCTAGATATGTATTTCCAATTTGGCTGCAAGAAGTAGGAGAAATAGGCCATTCAGTCTGCTCCAGCATTCAGTGAAATCATGGCTAATCTGGTGAGCCTAAACTCCACTTTGCTGTCTTTTCCCTACAATGCTTGTTTCCCTTCTTGATTAAAGTTCTGTCTATCGCCAGAAGACTGTAATCTTGAATATACTTAATGACCCAGCCTCAACAGCACTCTGCTGAATTCCACAGATTCACTACCCTCTGAGAGAAGAAATTCCTCAGCATCTCTGTTTCAAATGTGTAACCTCAATTTCTGAGGTTATGCCTACTGGTCCTATTCTCTTCAATGAGGGGAAACAATCATTTCTCATCAACCCTGTCAGGTCCCTGAAGAATCTGGTATGATTCAATAAGATTGCCTCTTTCTTCTAAATTTAAGTGAGTCATTTATATAAATGTTTTGGATGAGAATATAGAAGGCATGGTTTGTAAGTTTGCGGATGACACCAAAATTGGTGGTATAATGGAAAGTGAAGAAAGATAGTAAGTTGCTGGTTGAGCTGGCAATTTTGTTCTCAGACATTTTGTCACCATGCTAGGTAACATCATCAGTGAGCCTCCGATGAAGCGTTGGTGTTCTGTCCCGCTTTCTATTTATGTGTCTTGGTCTGTTAAGGTGGGTGATATAATTTCCGCTTCTTTCTCTCAGAGGTTGGTAAATGGGATCCAAATCGATGTGTTTATTGATGGAGTTAAAAATCACACAACACCAGGTTATAGTCCAACAGGTTTAATTGGAAGCACTAGCTTTCGGAGCGCCACTCCTTCATCAGGTGATAGTGGAGGACACAACTGTAAGACAAAAAATTTACAGCAAAAGTTTACAGTGTGATGTAACTGAAATTATACTTTGAAAAATACCTTGATTGTTTGTTGAGTCTTTCATCTGTTTGAATACCATGATAGTTTCACTTCTTTCATGTGTAAATCACAAAACCTTTTGTTTAAAAGTTACATTCTCAGGTTAACTGTAACAATTGATGTTAGCCAGACAATATGTTGAAGGTGTTAGCCCCCCGTGTTCTCTGTCAGTGCCATAATATTTAGACTGATTCTAATCTAAAAAGTGAGATAACAGAGTTTTACATGAATTCATGCAGTTTTTCAGCAAAATACAATGTAACTCTGCAAATTCATTTCACAAACATATATGTACATATGTGCATATGGATCTTTGTGTGTGTGTGAGTATGTGTCTATGTGTGTGTGTGGGGCGGGGAGGTTGTGAATGTGAGTGTGTGTGTATGTGAGTGTAGAGTGTCTAAGTCTCTGAGAGGATGCATGTGTGAGTGTGGAAGTGTGTGCGTCCGTAGGAGTGTATGTGTCTGTAGGAATGTGTGTGTGTGTCTGGGATGGGAGGTTGTGAGTGTCTGTGATGGGGTTCTGGTTTGAATGCCAGGCCTGTAGGAATTCCCATGTGTGCCTCTGTTTAGCCTGTCCCAGGATGGATGTATTGTCCCAGTCGAAGTGGTGTCCTTCATCTGTATGGAAGGATACTAGTGATAGTGGATCATGTCTTTTGGTGGTTAATTGGTGTTTATGTATCCTGGTGCTAGTTTTCTGCCTGTCTGTCCAATGTAGTGTTTGTTGCAATCTTTGTAGGGTATATTGTGAAATACATTCGTTTTGCTGGTTGTTGGTATAGGGTCCTTTAGGTTCATCAGTAGCTGTTTCACTGTGTTGTGTTGGACTTTGGCTCAATCTACCAATTTAAATTTACTTTCTTCTATGTGTGAGCCAAGTCTTGCGTGTTCTTTTAAATGAAGCAATAGGAGAAGATATTCGGTCTCACACTCTTAATTTATTTTACACAGTAAGTGGACAAGGCATTCAGAGCTCTGGGTCTAAACCTCTTTGTCCCTGACAAACTACAACGTGTGCCAGTTCAAAAAGAAAGACCTCGTTTTGTCCCTGCCCCAGTCTGTTATACCATAAAAAATGTCATATAAACACTGAGGTAGAATTATCTTCTGATTGGGTGTTGCTCTGACTCCATTCCCTGCCTCCTCGCATTCCTAGATGTCCGACCCCACGTGACCTTCTTTTGGCCGCGAAATGGAGCATCACGTGACCTCCTCGACCCACCTCCGAGGCGCGAAATGGAGCATCACGTGATCGCCCGCCCTCTTCCGGGGCGCGAAACGGAACATCACGTGACCGCCCGCACTCTTCCGGGGCGCGAAACGGGACATCACGTGACCGCCCCGCGCTCTTCCGGGGCGCGAAACGGGATGTCACGTGACTGCCCCGCACTCTTCCAGGTGCGAGACGGGGACGTCACATGACCGCCCCGCACTCTTCCGGTTGCGAGCCGGGGATGTCACATGACCACCCCCCCTGCTTGGGTTACAGGGTCACGACAGGGTTTTGAGTGCTGAATCCATCCAGAGTCACAGCCAGCCTTCTGTTTTTTAAGTAAGGGATATATTTACAAGTCCCCCTTTTGGTCTCATGAAAATGAGACCAACCAACCAGTTCTATACATCATATTCACTCTCTGATGCATAGTCTTCCCCTCTTGCCAAAGCCATGGTTTCCGTCTCCATCTGTGACATCTGGTAAGACGGGGGAGCCTTCCCTTCAATTGCTGTAATAATTACCCTGTTCAACAAAGATCTAATACAGGGAATACAACAACATCCGCACAACACTAACACAATAATCATACCTCCGAGGGACATAAACACAGAGGCAATTAATCCTTTCCATTTCCCAAACCATGAATCGAACAGTCCTCCTAGAGGATTGTAAATACCCGAATGTTCATGCATTTCTTCAGACAAAATTCTTAGTCCTTCCAAGGCTCTGGTGACCGAACCATCAGGTGCCGTATTGTTGGGAATGAACGTACAACATTGATCTCCAAACAAAGAGCACACTCCCCCCTTTTCTGCAAGCAACATATCTAAGGCCATTCTATTTTGGACTGTCATCAATGAGGTTACTGCCAATTATTCAGAAAGTCCCGCCACCGCGTCTCTAGTTCTATTGGCTAGCCTAAGTACATTGTAATGTACATAATTAATTCGGTCAACGTTTTTATTCGGCGTAACTGGGAATAAAACACTGATAATTGGGAGATTCTCAAACCCTGCTGCTATCTGGTCTGCCAATTTATATTCATCAGGTACACCTCGGGGAACACCTATTGCATCTATGTAAGTGGTTGAGCCAGATGTGACATCAAACAAATCCCTACGAATTCGTGTATACAGATTTATTCCCTGTTGTCATTCTCCCAAAAGGAATAAGGGTACCCCTAACCTAACCATTGCGCAGGTTCCAGACCAATCTGGAGGTAGACTAATATGCAGTGTTCTATCTCCACAGTACCAAAAAAGATCAGCTCTGGCCCAAACCATTGTGCTAGCGTTCTGCCAGCCAGTTACATTAATTGTGTCCTGACACCAGTCAGCGGGCAAGTCTCCCAAGACAATATTTGACTTTCGAGCAAAACACGTGTAATTGTTGGCTCTTGGTGTAAACACTGGAGGCAACATAGAATTCTTTACAGGTGGGAAAATAGCACTTAATGTGGTACAATTTGGAGGGTCTGCCTGCATAGTGAGGGCCATCATACAGTGAAATCCTGTTGGGTCTATATTAGAGAACAATGGGGCCAGGGTAGTAAATAGGGTTGGCCTTGCCGAAGAACACGCGACGCAATTACTCATATTCATTGAGGTTGCGGTCGCTGTCATCCAGTCCAGCCATAAGTTCTTGTCCCCATACCCGGTAGCTAATTTAATAATCTCCCTTCTCGTAAGGTTGTTGTGGTCTATTACCACAACTCCTGAACTTGGTTCTACCTCCATACTTGTATTTTCAGTTTGTGGCTGGCTCGTAGGAGGGTCCACTAAGGTTACCTTTAATAATCCCATGTTATCCACTCCAGATTGATCTACACCTATTACAAAATAAAAGCTTCTGTCATCACTCTCACAGTACATCTGTACCACTTTTGGACTCGGATTAATATCAAATTTTGTCAGGGTTAACAAAAGTGGATTTTTTTAACTCTGAAGAATGATCAAGTTGCCCCTTTGTCAGGCTCACATGGTCTCGAATGTCCCATCTATTATCCGAAAGTGACGACCTCCTGGGGGTCCATCGTACTCCAGTCCATGTTAATACATGATCCCACGACGGGCATGGGTCATCGTAAACGGCATAGAAACAAAGGTATACATCATACTCCCTCCAGCTCCCTATATCTTTGCCACAATCAATTACTTCGCATAAATCAAACTGATATGTTGTACCATGATTTCTATCGTGTCTGATATGTACCCGGCTCCTCGTCTCCCTTAAACATTTATCCGCCTCTTGTCCTACTGCTCTTTTATTCCTGGAACTTCCTCCCTCGCCTGTGTGTTTGTCCCTCGTGGTTAATACTCCTATTAACAGCAGCATAACACTTATAGATAAAACAATAGCAAAGACTCCCAACCTCCACAGCCTAAGGTAATGTGGGCTGCTTACAGAGATAAACATTATATCCTTTACACAACTTTGCTTAGAAATCTTGAGAACCTCTCCCCCTTTTTCCAGAACCTTCTTCGTACAAACATTAAACATTTAAGACCCTTCTACTCTTTTTCTGTTCTTATTTGTTCTAAAGTTCTCATTGGCGGTTCTGTGGCTGCACACTGGCTCCAATGGTACCAGCTTTCTCCTTTCCCCTGTAGTCTGACCGCATGAGATGTCCTCTCCACCACCTTATGAGGTCCTGTCCACCTCGGCTCCGACCACTTCCGTTTGATCACCTTCAGCAGGACCCAGTCTGTGGTAGATGGCGCCTGGCTCTGTCGTTCCCCCTTTTCCGGTCCAACCTGTTTGGAGAAAGCTGACACCAAAGCTGTTAGTTGGTCATAGTAAGGTTTGTACCTTAGAGAGGCTCCTCCTCCCTCTAACATCTGTATTCCAGCTCCTAGTCCCGGGAACTGCTGCCCTGTTGTCAGCTCATGCGGGGTGAACCCTGCAATAGAGTTTACTGAGCTTCTAATGGACATTAAAGCTAAAGGTAGGGCATCCACCTAGCTTAACTTTGTTTGTGCACACACTTTTCCTATTTTTCCTTTTATGGACTGATTCGTTCTTTCCACTTTTCCCTGTGACTGAGGATGGTACACTGTTCCAAACGCATGTTTCAGTCCTAAAGCTGCTTCAACTTCTTGCAGGTCTTTATTCTTAAAATGTGTGCCAATATCTGACCTGACTTTCTTTGGAAACCCATGCGTTGGAATGTATTGGTTTATCAAGAATTTGATCACTGTCTTTGCATCTTCCTTTTTCGCAGGTATTGCTTCTGGCCAACCAGTGTATGCATCCACTGCTACCAGAAGGTACCGATATCCGTTTACTCTCTCTATCATATCAGTGTAGTCAATCACTATTTCCTGACCTGACATTCTTGGAAGAGGGAATTTTCCCTCGTGTGGTTTCACTGTTGGTCTCACGTTATATTCTGTACACGTTCTACATTCCCTGATATAATTTTCAATCATCGCTGGCAAGAACGGATGCCACCAATGTGTCAGATACCTCTGCATCTGTGTTTTTCCACAATGTGTGAGCCCATGAGCCTCCTGAAGCATAGAGGCTATCAAACCTGGGGGTAGCACTGGTCTACCGTCCGGTGACCTCCAATTCCCTTCTGACTCTGTGGCCCCTCTCTCTCTCCATACTGTCAGTTCATGAGGAGAGGCTTTCTGCTGCTCTTTTATTAACACATTCGCATCGCAAGCGGGCAGCAGGTCATACACTGTTCTCTCTGTTTGCATCATTATATACTGTGGTGTATACCCTGCTGCTTTCTTCGCTGCTGAGTCTGCTTCCTGATTGCCCCTCGCTACTACTGTGTCTGCTTTATCATGTCCTCTACACTTGACCACCCCCACTTCTGCAGGTTTCATTAGGGCCTCCGCTAATCTTTTCATATCTTTTTCATGTTTAATTGGGGTTTTTGCTGCTGCTAAGAATCCTGCCCTGATCCATTGACTAAGTTCTACCTGTATAGCCCCTGCCACATATGCAGAGTCGGTATAGATATTTACTCTTTTTCCCTCTGACCATTCTAACGCAGCTATCATTGCCTGTAGTTCAGCCAACTGGGCTGATTCTTTACCTGTCACTTTTCCTGTCAACACTTCCTCAAATCCCTCACTTGTCTGTCGCACCACTGCATAGGCTGCTTTAAGTCCTTCAGTTGGATGTCTGTAACAGCAACCATCTGTGAACAGCACTTCTTCTGGGTCTACTAATGGAATTGCCTGTAAATCTGCCCTAACTTTGGTATCTCTCTGTACCCTTTCCTCACAGATGTGTGGCTCTCCTTCTCCCATATTATCAGCCATGTTAATTCCCTCATGTGTAAAAATTATATGTGGTGCATTCAAGATTTTCTCTAACCTAGTTTGCCGCAATGACGTCATTGTAAAGGCTGTTGAGTTCACATAGGCCACTATACTATGTGTCGTCAGTACTGTTAATGAATGGCCCATGACTATATGTGCTACCTTTTGGAGAATTTTTGCTACCCCTGCTGCATGTCGTGTACATGGCGGGTGTCTGTCCTCTACTGGGTCAAGAGTAACACTTACGTACATCAGCACCTGCCTGCCTCCCCCTTTTTTCTGAAAAAGAACACCATTTATTGTGTGTAATTTTTCAGAAATATTGAGGAAAAATGGCTCTTTGTAATCTGGGACCGCTAAATCAGCAGCCCGCGTTAAAGCCTGTTTAAGAGAGATGAAACTTTCGTCTGCCTCCGTAGTCCACTGCAAATGGGCCGACAAATTTCTCATACCTTGTTCGTTTACCATGGCCCTGAGAGGGAAAGTGAGCTCCCCATATGATGCAACGAATTGTCTACTATATCCTGCCAACCAAGAAAGGAGAGCATGTCTTTTACAGTGACTGGTTTGGTATGATGCAGAATGGAGGATCTATGAGACGGAGACACACCTGTTCCCTTAGCGGAAATAATTCTACCCGAAAAAGACACCGTTTGTCTGCAGCATTGCAATTTAACCCGTGAAACTTTAAAACCGACACTATACAGGTGAAACAGCAACGACTTTGTGGCTTCCAAACAAGAAACATGATCGGGTGTTGCCAAAAGAATGTCATCCACATACTGGATCAATACCACCCCCTTTGGGAGCGTCAGATCCTTCAGCTGCTGTTTCAGTACCTGACTAAACACCCCAGGTGACAAAATAAACCTTTGAGGGACCCTTGTATAACGTAATTGTTGGCCTTTATAGGTAAACGAGAAAATGTCCCTCAAATGATCAGCTAAGGGCAAACAAAAGAACACGTTGGCCAGATCAATGCACGAGAACCACTTATGGTCAGGGGTCAGCACAGACATTGCAGTGTAGGGGTTTGGAACTGGAACTGTTGGAGTAGAAACGACACTATTAATCCGTCAAAGATCATGTGCCATCCTATATCTGCCTGTATTCTGCTTCTCTACAGGTAAGATAGGAGTGTTCCAAGCTGACTGGAGGGTTCTAGCACCCCTGCTGCTAACAACCCTTCAATTGTGTCGGCAATACCGGCTTCAGCCTCTGGTTTGTGTGAATATTGTCTCTGCCAAATCGGAGTGTGGTCTATTAAATCAAATGTGATTGGTGTGACGTATTTGCAGTAACCAACGTCCGTTGAACTTGCTGACCACAAGGTATCTGGTAGAGAGTCGAGCATCGCCGCAGCCTGTGGATGGTCTGTTTTCTCCCTACCATGAAACCGTTCAATCTGCCTATGTTCCAGCAGTACCTTGTCAGTTGTCCTGTACATAATTCGATAGGCTTCCTCTGATGGTGAATATTGTAAACTGGGTAACTGAGTCCACACCCAGTCCGTTAGCACCATCAAGCGTTTGGACATAGGTCCCAGATCCTTGGCCTGATATTCAGCATGCACGGCCAATGTGACATGAGGTATAGCTTCTTCAGACATCTCATACCATTCCAACTGTTCTGCACTTAATTCAACAACACCTGCCACACCTTCCTTTCCAAGCAGAATGCAACTGGAAGAAATGTCCCATTGAGTCCCTTCCAGGTGCTGATAGAATGCATGCTGATAGATTTCATTAGCATCTCTATCATAATATAAAGTAACATGAAGGGGATCTGCAGGAGGAGCATAGGGGTGCAGCATCTGAACCCAGGGTCGCCATTGGCTGTATAAAGACTGTATGCCGTTGTTTTGCCTGTTTTCGGGTTCGAGAAGTCCCCAGTATATATCTGCCCACTGCCCTTCTGCTGTTGGTGATGTGTCCGGTGATAACATCATTTGGGATCCAGAGTGAATCATTGTCACAGAACAGTTGACGGAATGGCCATTTGGAAAGGTCACCACCAGTCCGTCTGGTCCGCACAGAACCGAAACCCCGCATCTCACCAGCAAGTCATGTCCCATCAAATTCACGGGGCATGCAGGTGATGAAATATACTGGTGACGAAAGGTCTGTCCGGCCACTGATGTGATTAGTGGCGATGTCAAAGGCAGATTTTCTGGTTTACCTGAGAACCCTACTAACTGGACGCTAGAGGATGACATGCTTGACCGAGGTATATCACAAGTGATGGTAGAAAATCTTGCACCCGTGTCAACCAAAAAAGACAGATTCTTGTCCATTACCCTCATTTGCATATAGGGGTCTGCCAACCCCACATGCCCCTGGGTTCTCGGGCCCCATCAATATTCATACCCCTGCCCTTCCAGCATAGTTTGGGGGTACTGTCCTTGCACCGGGGCTGCAGCTGCATTTGGGACTTGATAAGGCTGAACAGCCTGTTGAAGAGGAGGCTGACTTGCACAGAGATACTGTCCTCGGATCAATCCCTGGCCTCCCTGGATTCCCCACAACATGGGACAATCCCTTCTCCAATGCCCGGGTTGGCCACATTCAAAACAGGTGTTGAGTGGCTGACCTCTAAATCCTCCGCGGCCCCTTCCTCTACCACGCATTCCTCCTGGTACACCTAGAGGTCTGCCCCCATATTTGGGGTAGGGTGGCATCCAATCAGGTGTTGGGTCTAAACTCGGCGGGTTGTTTTGTGGCCACGGCTGCTGAACCATCTGATTAGTCATCTTTTGGGAGGCGGAGGCCTTCTTTGTATCATTAGCCTTCCTCCTAGCCTCATCGAGCTGTAACTTCAACAACTGCACTTGAGCTGACTCATTACTCTGTTTATCTTCATCCTGTTTTGTCCTATAACGCTTCATGTGGTGCGTCAAATGTTTTTCCCACTGTTCTGTAGAACAACTGGGATGTCAGGATTAGTCTCCATTGTCTCTTTTACTTCCTTAGGCATCCCTGCCATAACTGCGTTCCTAAATAACGTGGTCTGTAACTGACCCGACCCTGGATGGCTCCCCGCAGTGTCTGTCCACTTGTCCTTACACCTAGCCAAAAAGGCAGGCATATCCTCACCCTCCTTCATTGTGAAGGTGAGTGAGTGCATCGCTCCCGGTGGAATCGGGAATCTCTCCCTCATTGCCCTTCCCACACAGGTGGCATGCTGCGCAAACGGGTCCGAATCAGGTAATAAGGTGGTCCCCGCAGACACTTCAATCTGCTGTATTTCCCACATACTCAATTGCTTACCCAACAATGCTCTCCAATCGCCCATAGCTAACTTGTGACCTAGTGTATATTGAGAAAATTTTGTCATCCAGGGCCCACCTCCCTCTATGGGTGGGGGCATTCTGTCCAGGATACAATTCATATCAGTATATGTGAAAGGCTGATAAACATTCCCCAGATAAGAGCCTCTGTAAATTAATGGCATTTGGTGGTGCTGATACTTTATAGGTTGTCGCAATGTGTCTCTTTGACGCAAGTTATAACTTGGTTCAGGGATGGGCTTCAGTGAAGGGCCATGTTCGGTATGCATTGTAAGTGAGCCTTTTAAGGTGACTGGGTAGGTGTTTGGATCATCGTCTGTCAAGGATTCTTCGTCCTCAATATCTATACTACTTTTAGACTCCTCCTCATCCAATTTCTCCCTATCCTGTTCTTCCCTCAAATCTCTCCTTCTTCTGTCTGAGAACCCATCATCCAATAACTGACCTGAATCATGTAATCTTTCCCTCTTTTCATTTTCAGCACTATATGGTGTTGAATGAGCATCTGGCTCCTGCCCTGCAAAACACCTCCCCTGTTTTAGCTGTTCTTTGTTCCTACTGTGCATCATTGTCACCCTATTTGCTTCCTCCGCTTCCTTAACCCTCTGATCAACTTCTAATGTTAATTTTTCTACTTTTCTAATGCTTTCTTCTACAGCCTCCGCCAGTCTCTGTTTTACTACATTGTACTCTCTTGTTCCTACTTCTCGCATGTCTAACACCCCTTCTTGAACATACATAAGTGGCATCTGTATTACAGGATATGGGGGCGGTGATTGTACCACAGGCAATTTAGGATATAATGGCGCAGATGGTCCTGCCTTTTCTATCTCCTTTGTCAAATCTGTTGTAAAGGTCCCACCTACTCTCTTTTGTAATGTTTCTACCGCCATACAGGCTAACGTCATGTTGTTCAGATGAATCCTCCTCTCTTCTTTCCCCCCACCTTCTTTTGTCCACTTTCTTCTAACTAATATTGACCCTTTCTTTCCCTTCATGTGCTCTTCTACTTCTAATTTAGCTTGCTCTTCTGCTTTTCCTAAAAACAGTGACAATTTCTTCTTCTCCTCATCTTTAGGGACTTTGCCTTGTTTCTGTAATTCCTCCCAAATCTTATCATATTTCTCCATCATTGTTTTTTGTTTATTCTTTGCAAGCCCACTGACTAACTGACTTCTGGCTTTACCCCACTGCTGTTTTACGGGCAACATTAAATCGGAAGAACATCCTCCATATTCTTCACACTCTTTATCAAACTCCCCTTCCATTTTATGTGTTTTAATTTTAATCCTCCCGTCCAGTAGACAGTTAGTTTAGGTATAAATATAACCAAACAACCAACCCAATCAAAGACAAAGCCGGTGGCTGGTCAGTTTGGATGAAATACACCCAAGCAACTGACCCTTTCAGCGAGATTTATCAGTAGTTTTTGGTCTCCACTACCAACTCTCTCTCACTGAAACACCACCGTCTTGGTTTTCAAAATGCTACTGGCTTTTCTACCACCCTCCGTACATTCCCCAATATAATTTCTAAAACTTACAAAACATCAATCATACATCAAAATTTGTGAGCGTTGTTTTTATGAGATCCTGCTCCATGGACTTTAAACCTCCTCACATTTACGTACCTTGTTGCTTTTGTGGGGACTCTAACCCCAAGGGACTTTAAACCTGTACGTATCAAACTTTGCTTTTATGGGGACTCTAACCCCACGGGACTTTAAACCTGTACGTATCAAACTTTGTTGCTTTTATGGGGACTCTAACCCCAAGGGACTTTAAACCTGTACGTACCTTATCAATACTTTGTCCACTTACTATTACTAGGAGACTTGCAGTAACATGACAACAATCAATTTAGTATCTCCAATTGCAGAACTTCGATGTAAACAGGTGTCTGCTCACCTTTTTTATGCGGCGCCACTTGTTGTTGTCATCAAATGTCAGTTGTCCGTTGTTTCTATTTTTCTCTCTTTCTGTCACTTCTCCGTCTTCATCACGTCAGGCTCACCAATTTGTTGGACTTTGGCTCAATCTACCAATTTAAATTTACTTTCTTCTATGTGTGAGCCAAGTCCTGCGTGTTCTTTTAAATGAAGCACTAGGAGAAGATATTCGGTCTCACACTCTTAATTTATTTTACACAGTAAGTGGACAAGGCATTCAGAGCTCTGGGTCTAAACCTCTTTGTCCCTGACAAACTACAACGTGTGCCAGTTCAAAAAGAAAGACCTCGTTTTGTCCCTGCCCCAGTCTTTTATACCATAAAAAATGTCATATAAACAGTGAGGTAGAATTATCTTCTGATTGGGTGTTGCTCTGACTCCATTCCCCACCTCCTCGCACTCCTAGATGTCCGACCTCACGTGACCTTCTTTTGGCCGCGAAATGGAGCATCACGTGACCTCCTCGACCCACTTCCGAGGCGCGAAACGGAGCATCACGTGATCGCCCGCCCTCTTCCGGGGTGCGAAACGGGACGTCACGTGACCGCCCCGCACTCTTCCGGGTGCGAGCCGGGGACGTCACGTGACCACCCCCCCTGCTTGGGTTACAGGGTCACCACAGGGTTTTGAGTGCTGAATCCATCCAGAGTCACAGCCAGCCTTCTGTTTTTTAAGTAAGGAATATATTTACAGTTGATAGGCTTGTGGGCTACCATGATACCAAAGGGCTGGAGTAGTCTGGTAGTCATCTCCGAGATGTATTTGATGTATGGTAGTGTGGCTAGGGTTTCTGGACGTGTTGTGTCTCCTTGTTTGAGTTTCTTGTTTCAGAATCGACGGACTGTGTCTATTGGGTACCCATTGCTCTTCAATACGCTGTCTAAGTATTTTTCTTCTGCTGCTTGTAGTTCCTGGGTGCTGCAGTGTGTTGCTAGGGTTTCCTTAAGGATAGAGGGCATATTTTTTAAGGTGAGAGGAGAAAGATTTTAAAAAAGACACGAGGGACAACATTTTTACATTCGTGGTTCATATATGGAATGAACTTCCAGAGGAAGTGGTGCATGTGGGTCAAGTTACAACATTTAAAAGACAATTAGGTAAGTACACTAATAAGAAACTTGTAGAGGGCTAAGGGCTAAGTACAGGCAGGTGCGGGAGGTATTTTACATTGGGATTATGGTCAGCATGGACTGGGTGGACCAAAGGGTCTGTTTCCATGCTGTACAACTCTGATTCTCCAGACCCAAGTTATAAGACAGTCACTCTGTACCTGCTGCCAGCTTAGTGACCCTTCTCTAGAATGTCTCCATATGCTAGCATATTTTATCTTAAATAACAAGCCCAATACTGCTCACTGTTTTCCTACTATGGTCTGACTATGGGCATTAACCATACGCAAGTAGACAGAATATAATGAGGTTAAGCGAGTGGGCAAAAGCTTTGCAAATGGAATAGAGTGTAATGAAAATTTGAGGTTGTGCACTTTGGCAGGAAGAATAGAGGTGCTGAATGTTATTTAACTGGAGAAAGACTGTAGAAAGTTACAGCATAGTGGGTGTTAGGAGTTCTCATGCATAAATCACAAAAAAACTGGCATCCACGTTCAATGGGTAACAGGGAAGGCAAATGGAACATTATTTCAGAGGGAATGGAGTACAAAAGAGGGAAGTTTTCCTAAAACTATACAAGGTCCAAAGAATTTCCTCTGTCAGAGGGTACTGTGGAATTCAGAGAACTGTCAAGGCTGCATTGTTAAGTACATTCAGGGCGAAGATAGACATTTTTAAACAGGAAAGGAATCAAGATTGATAGGGAAAAGACATAAAAGTGAAGTTGAGGATTACCAAATTTGCCATGATCTCATTGAATGGTGGAGTAGACTGAATGGGCTGAATGGCCTAACTTAGGTGAAAACAAATGTTGGGTCCCTTTAATTAAAGACCAATAAAGTACATGTTTTTGATTTGTGTTCACAAAGGAAGTCACAAATAATATCTCAAAAATGTTGGGGAACACAGGGTTTACTAAGAGGAAGGAACTGAAGGTAATCAGTACATATAGTCCTTGCATAGAATGTGTTTCAGCAGCACAATTTGACTATAACATCTCTGAAGAATTAGGGAATGGTATTTTTCAGAACACTTACCTCTTTTTGCAACAGGGCGATTCAATTGGTGATCGTTTTGCATGCTTCGTTCTGCACATGCGCCAATGTTAGCACTGAAGTCTCTGCACCATTCTGCACATGCGCTGATATCAGTTGCTGTCAGAGCATGAGAGAGGTACAGTACTATATATTGAGCAGCTTCATCTCAAAAATTCAACTAATGAATGTTCATTGCTCCCCGTCTGACACGAGAATATCCTTGTATAATTCCTGCAGGACTGCATTATTCTTATACATATTATTTGCCTTTCTAATTTGTTCTTGTAATTGTATATCACACAATCTACTCTTAGATTATCCTTTCTTTTGCTAAACTGGAGGAGCATAGTGACAAGAATTTTAGCAAGAAGCACCCTGGTGATAAAATTGTGGGTGGCAAATGCAAAAGAAAGGCTATAACACTGGAAGAGAAGCTAGATTTCTCGACAGCTGATCTACAACAGCTTGTCACGGAGGTGGAACTGGAAGCTAGAGATGAGAAAGATGAAGTCCAGGATGCAGTACCACGAATACTTTCCACTTCTTTTTTGTCTTCTATCCTGAGGGAAATTGTGAGGTAGTTGCAGCTCTTAGAGGACAATTACAATGCAGAATGCAGCAGGGTATCAGTTCATTCAAAAATATATCATCTGGCGCCTTACGAACAGTTTGTTCAAGACAGAAGAGGGCAAAGCAGAAAAAACTGGATGTTTTTTTTAAACCAATCCCTAAGAAACAATCAGAAGAAAGTCAACCACAGCCATCCACTTCTGCACAACTGCACCTGAAGATGGTGATGATGATAACCCTCTGAACTTGCATTAACAATATATTTTCAATGTAATGTGTTAAATTTACTTTTGTTTCATTAATAAATATGATTTAAACGTTCATTTAGGCTGTTGTATACTTTGTGTTCGGCTTTTGGGTGATTTTTGAGCGATCGTGAGTGATATTTTTTGGTGGTCTGTCCTAAATCCCACTTTTCCCATAGGCCCCATTATTTCTAAAAAAGCGATTTTACGGTGAACAACAGGGATTGAGTAGATGTGGTGTACCTAGATTTCCAAAAGGCATTCGACAGGGTGTCGCACAAATGGCTGCTGCATAAGATAAAGATGTATGGTATTATGGTTAATGTATTAGCATGGAAAGAGGATTAGTTAACTAACAGGAAGCAAAGGGTGGAGATAAATGACTGCTATTCTGGTTGGTGATCAGTGACTAGTGGTGTGCCTCAGGGATCAGTGTTGGGACTGCAATTATTCACAATTTACATGGATGATTTGGAGTTGGGGACAACGTGTAGTGTGTCAAAGTTTGCGGATGACACTAAGACGAGTGGTACAGCCAAGTGTGCAGAGGACTGTGAAACTTTGCAGAGATAGATAGTTCAAGTTAGTGGGCAAAGGTCTGGCAGATGGAGTTCAATGTTAATAAATGTGAAGTCATCCTATTTTGATAGGGATAACAGTAAAAAGGACTATTATTTGAATGGTAAAAAGTTGCAGCATGCTGCTGTGCAGAGGGACCTGGGTGTCCTTGTGCATGAATCACAGAAGGTTGGTCTGCAGGTACAACAGGTAATTAGGAAGGCAAATGGAATTTTGTCTTTCATTGCTAAAGAGATTGAGTTTAAAAGCAGGGAGGTTATGTTGCAGCTGTACAGGGTGCTGGTGAGGTTACATCTGGAGTTCTGCATGTAGTTTTGGCCTCATTACTTGAGAAAGGATATATACAAGCACGAGAGGGGGTGAAGAGGAGATTCACCAAGTTGATTCTGGAGTTGAGGGCATTGACTTATGAGGAGAGACTGAGTAGACTGGATTATATTCATTGGAATTTCGAAGAATGAGGGGCGATATTATAGAAACATATAAAGTTATGAAGGGAATAGATAAGAAAGAAGTAGAGAGAATGTTTCCACTGGTGGGTGAAACTAGAACAACAGGGCGTAGCCTCAAAAATAGGATGAGCAGATTTAGAACTAAATTGAGAAGGAATCTCATCACCCAGAGGGTTGTGAATCTGTGGAATTCCTTGCTCAGCGAAGTAGTTGAGGCTTCCTCACTGAATCTAAGATTTTTTTGAATGGTAAAGAATTAAGGGTTACGGTGAGAGGGTGGGTAAGTGGAGCTGAGGCCATGAAAGGATCAGACACGTTCTTATTGAATGCAGGAGAGCGCTCCAAGGGCCAGATGGCCTTCTCCTGTTGCTATTTCTTACATTATTTCTATTAAGCGAGGTTTCGCTGGAACGCAATTGCAGAGTTAAAGGAGAATTACCTGTATCAGAAGGGAAATGGGAATGAGGAAATTGATATGACTAAATGCCAATAAATCTCCAGAGCCAGAGTACATAAGGAAGCGGCCTGAGAAATTGTGGATGTATTGATGGTCATATTTCAAGATTCTACAGACCCTGGTACAGTTCTTGTGAATTTGGAGGGTAACTAATGTAACCTCACTATTTAATACTCCATATTTACCTCTGCTCCAGTCTTATGGGCACCCCATCCCAGGAAAGAATACGTTAATAAAAGTGTATAATTCACCAATTGAGGTCAAACAAATACTTTATTCAGGTTCAACATTACCCAAAGCTCCGAAATTTCCTCCTTTACCCTCTCCACCTCTTTTTTCATCTTTCAAGATGCTCTTTGGTCATTTACCCTAATACTTGTTTTCATGTCTCAACATCAAATTTGGTTTGACGGTGTACCTGTGAGGTGTTTTAGGATGCTTAACTACATTAAAAGAACTATGTGAATACAAATTGTTGTCTGTTGGGGCAGTCTAGTGCAATGGGTCAGTATCACTGAATAGCTTAGCTACAATTTAAAGTTATATCAGGACTCACTTTTTTACACAAAAGGTAATGGAAATTGGAATTATTCCAACCCTCTATCAACTACTGAAAGAAAAGGCATGTGAGATAGGGTTGTAAATTGCTAATTATGAAAGGAAACTAACGCAAATATGAAAAAGGATATCAATGTCATCTTTAAGAATATAAAAAGGAAGAGATAGCAAAAGTTAATTTTGGTCCCTTGGGGGATGAGACTGGGGAGTTAATAATGACGAATACACAAAAGGCAGAGACACTAACTCAATCTTTTCCCACAGTTTCCATGGTAGAGAACACTGAAACCATCCCAACAGTAAAAGAAAAGGCAAAGGTTATGGAAAAGGCTGATCTTAGAATAGTCAGCAACTCTAGGGAAAAGGTATTGAGCAAACTATTGGGATTAAAGACAGAGAAATCCCCAGAGCCAAATGGGATATTAAAATAAGTAGTAGCACAGATAGTGGATGCATTGTTTATAATATTTCAAATTCCTGGATTCTGTGGATTGGAAAAAATGTAACACAATTATTCAAAAAGAAAGGAGGCAGAAATTTGAAAATTACAGTCCAGTTAGTATACTATTTGTTGTTGAGAAAAAGTTGGAATTCATTATTGCGAAAATAGTAATGGGACATTTAGAATGTAAAAATGCAATCTATCAGAGTCAGCATGGTTTATTGAAGGGTATAATATTTTTGACCAACATTCTATAGTTCTTCAAAGATGTATCAAATTATATGGATAGTGCTGGGCCTGTAGATGTAGTATATCAAGACTTCTAGGAGGCATTGATGGTAAAGTGCCACACAAAAAGTTAATACACAAATAAAGATCACGTCGAGTTTGGCATAAAACATTACCTTCTGATTGAGATATCTAACAACAGAGAGCAGACTGTTGGGGTGAATGGGTCTTTGTCTGGTTGGCAAGTTGTAACTAGTGAGGTACCACAGAGTTCAATCCTCAGGACCCCAATTATTTATAATCTATGCTAATAACTTTGATGTAAAGATAGAATATGGTACTGTCAATTTGAAAATGACACTAAAATAAATGGGAAATGAAATTGTAATGAATAAATAAGGAATTTATAAGTGTGTATGGATAAATTAGGTGAATGGTCTAAAATCTGGCAGTTGGCGTTTAACGTGGATAAGTGTGAGATTATCCACTTTGGTCAGAACATTAACGAGGCAACTTATTATCCATGTAAAGAGAAACTTCAAAATGTTTTGGTGTAGAGTACTGAGAGTGAAAGGGCCTGTGGAACCAGCCACTCAGGGCCAACACCTTCATTTCTACTGTTTGACCACTTGACTACATGAAGAGACAATCAAAACTTAGCCCATAAAATGTAGGAGCAGAAGTAGGCCATTCAACCCATCGAGTTTGAGATCATGGCTGATCTAAAAGTCCTCAAGTCCACCGTCCTGCCTTTTCCCCATTAGTCTTGATTTCTTTAGTGATTCCCTCTGTTGATTGCAGACTTGAATATACTTAATGAGCCAGCTTCAACAGCTCTGTATGGTAAAGAATTCCACAGATTCACTGCCCTCTTGGAGAAGAAATTTCTTCTGATCTCTGTTGTAAATGCGCAACCTTCTGGTCCTAAACTCTCCCACAAGGTAAAACCTCTCCGCATCTCCCCTGACAAGTCCTGAAAGAATCTATATTCCATCTGCCAGGTTTTTGCTCACTCATACAATTGGTTGATATCCCTCGAAAGACTCAGCATATTACAATGGATGAAAGTCAGGAGTGATACTTAATTCTTTAATTAATCATTATTACTGTTGGTTTGCCCATTGAGCTGGTTGGTTTGTATGCAGACATTTTGTCATTTTGTTAGGTAACACCATCAGTGCGTCTTCCGATGAAGCATTGTTGGACCAATTCCCTCATTATTTATCTGACCTGGTCTGTTATGGTGGATTGTATCATTTAGAGACCTATTTCGCAGTCGCATTGATAGCATTCCGGTTGAGAATCAGGCCTCTAGGAATTCCTGTGCATGTCTTCAGCTAGCTTGCCCTAAGATGGTTATGTTATCCCAGTCAAATTGATAGCCCTAAGTGTATGGAGATGAGTGAGAATCGGTTGTGTTGTTTTAATGCCAGTTGGTGTTCATGTATTCTAGTATCTAGTCTCCTTCCCGGTCTGTCCAATGTAGCGTTTGTGGCAGTCACTACATGGAATTTTGTATATTATGTTGATTCTGTATGTTACGGGTATGGAGCCTTTCATCCTTGACAGCAGTTGGTGTAGTGTAGCTGATGGTTTGTGCAGAACCAGGATCCCGAGTGGTCATAGGAAAAAAATCACTGTACTTGCACATGACTGACCAGCAGTGGACCACAACTCTTAAACAGGCCATCAACATCAAACCAGTACAAAGAATTGGCTTATCCGACAAGAGAAACTGGCCAAACTGATCCACCGTAATGACAATGATAGGTCAGACACATGGATAAGAAATTTATCAAAAGAAAGCTAACAAAATCAGAAAAAGCTGTCCTATTATATGGATTTAACTACAACTATAAAGACATGAACAAAACAGACTTCCTAGCCATACTCGATCCAATGGACTCTCAGACAAATGTGGTCCCTGCATTTGACCAAAGACATGAATTGAACACCATCAACAATCAGAGAAAAAGGTCATAGAAGGACTAAAGAAAGACAGGAACATTGTAAGTCGAGAGTGCTAGAAAAGCACAGCAAGTCAGGCAGCAAGCCGAGGAGCAGAAAAATCAATGTTTAAAGCATGAGCTCTTCATCAGGAATGTTGGAAGGGGAAGAGGTCCGAAGGGGGCTGGGAGATAAATGGGAGGGGGTAGCCTGGAAATCGACAGGTGGATGAAGGTGGGGAGGGAGGTGATGGTGATAGGTTGGAGTGAAAGGTGAAGCAGATAGATGGGGACAAAGATGGACAGGTAGGACAGTTCAAGATGATGGTGCTGAGTTAGAGGGTGATAAGATAAGGGGAGGGAAGATCAGGAAACTGGTGAAATCAACATTGATCCCTTGTGTTTGGAGGGCCCCAAGATGGAAGATGAGGTGTTTTTCCTCCAAGCGTTGGGTGGCTGGAATTTGGCGGTGGATTGGCCCCCTTCTTTATCTCAGATCCAATCCTCTACCTCTTGAACTGTCCGACTTGTCTATCTTCACCTATCTGCTTCACTCTCTACTCCAACCTATCACCATTACCCACCACCTTCATCCACCTATCGCATTCTAGGCTACCTTCCCCCCAGCCCCTCCCCCCCTCCTATTTATCTCTCAGCCCCCCCCTCTCCCTTGGGCCTCCCCCAACATTCCTGATGAAGAGCTTATGCTTTAAACGTTGATTCTCCTGCTCCTCGGATGCTGCCTAACCTGCTGTGCTTTTCCAGCATCACACTCTTGACTCTGATCTCCAGCATCTGCAGTCCTCACTTTCTCCAAGAACATCGTAATCCCATCGGCAGACAAACCACTCCTATTTCTGGACATAATAGTGGAAAGAATGATCATCACTGAATTCCAAACCAAGGTATACAGGAAGGCAACCCACACAGACCAAATCCTTAATTTCAGCAGCAACCATCCCAACGTCCACAAACAGAGCTGTGTCAGAACACTATTCAAACAAGCAATAGCACATTGCAACACCTCGGAGTGAAGCAAAACTAAAGAAGAATGCCTCCACAAAATACACAATCAGCTTTGTCCACAAATATCTATGGAACAGACAACATCATGAAGACACAGTGTAGCCGAATACACTGGTGACCCTCCCTTACATTAAGAACATCTCAGAAATGACAACAAGACAACAATCGCATCCACAACCCGAGCTACAAATCTTCTCAAAAACCTTAATCATTATTAATTCAGTTTAGAAATGCATGCTGGTTCATTATTCTGACTGATTTTGAAATACTTTTGCAAATATATTAGTATTCACAAAATTAATTGAAAATATTAACCCAGTGTGTATAAATGACATCATTTCTCTTTTTTAAATACCTGTATCTGCTAAATGATTTTGTGATCTGATTAGAGTTAAAGCTCTATGAAAATTTAATTGTATTGTCCAAGAACAAATTCATTTCCTGCAATGGGAGGCAAGGTGGCAGTGTGCTGAAACAATAAAGGGTTTGTTCATGTTTAATAAACCCAGAAATTGTTGGAGAAATTCAGCAGTTTTGGCAGCAACTGTGCAGAGAGAAACAGAGTTAATGTTTGAGCCCAGCATGAATTCTTCTGAACAAAGAACAAGGTTCTTGTTCCTTTGAACTATTGGCACAGCTTAAGTGCTTGCCTTGCTGTTTAGCAAAGACACAAAGCCAAGCAGCCTGTCATGCTTATCAGCAGTCATCTGTCAAGGGGGTAGACATGTTACTGTACAGCATAGTAATTTCAAACCGACAGTATGTGCCAGCTGGCTGTGTGACAAATGTACTACACGTGGTTTAACCAAATGCCCAAGATTCAAAGCCAAACACTCTGCTACTATTTCTTTGCTACGTGAGCAGTGGAGCATTTGTATGTTGCAGTACCACTTTAGTCGTTCCATAGCTGTCCTTGTTGGAAACCTGTCTATGGAGGAGCATATTAAGCCATTATTTGGTATTGCTGACTGTTCTCATGGCTAAGCCCTGATTCGGTTCTTTATGTTCCTTACACAGGTTCATTGTAGGCGTGATTGATGGGACCTATCCACAGTAGGGATTATAACCACTGTTGCTGACAGGCAGTGAAGGTGCAGGGTGATGGAGGAGAGTCAGAGCACCATGAAGTCCTGAACCAGCAGCATCCTGCAGCAGATGCCAAACAGTCTCCATCAAAAGAAGAGCTTGTAGCTGAAGGAACCCATGGAGGTGCGTTGAAGACTAGAGGAGGGCCAAAATATTTTGTCCTCAATGCCATTTCCTCCAGATGAGTGAGGTATATTGTCGACGCAGGCTGAGGATGTCCTGGGACACTGCAACTGGTCAAAGCCAACTGGTGGAGAGGGACCTGTGACCTGAAAGAATGGGTGACTATCCTATCCCAGTGGCTGTCAAGATGATGGTGACATTGAACTTCTGTGCAACCTGTGTGGGATCTCTCAATAATCCACTCACAAATGCCAGTTGTGTCAGCTCATACCAGTTCATTTTGTTTCCCTGTGATGAGACCAGTGCTGCAGCTGGGCAGCAGCTTTTGGTGTACATATCACACTGAAAGGGCTGTGCCACAACTCAGCTGAATGCACCAAAAGAAAAGAATTCCAATCTGTCAATTCTTAGAAGTTTACACCCGATATTCTGGGAACCACCATGACTTTTACATCCTTGAGTGCTCTCATATTCCTGCTGTATTTCAGGATCCAGATACCTTGCCAGTCTAGTTCTGGGCCAAGGGCTGCCCTCTGTGACATGACTGATGATTCCATTGCACAAAGCTCAACTGAGGATGACCATTAATAAAAAAAAGCCTATTCTTTGACCAATGCCATGGTTGAGCACACTGGTCATATGATTACCCACCCAGAATATGCCATGTTAAAAATCACACACCACCAGGTTATACTCCAACAGGTTTATTTGGAAGCACTAGCTTTCAGAGCACTGCTCCTTCATCAGATGGTTGTGGAGAATAATGGTGTTTTGTGATTTTTAACTTTGCACACCCCAGTTCAACACCAGCATCTCCAAATCAGGAAATACCATGTCACTGGTCATGAGCACATTATAAGAGTCATAGAGATGTACAGCATGGAAACAGATCCTTTGGTCCAACCCGTCCATGCCAACCAGATATCCCAACCCAATCTAATCCCACCTGCCAGCACCCAGCCCATATCCCTCCAAACCCTTCCTATTCATATAGCCACCCAGATGCCTTTTAAATGTTGCAATTGTACCAGCCTCCACCACATCCTCTGGCAGCTCATTCCATACCCGTATCGCCCTCTGTGTGAAAAGGTTGCCCCTTAGGTCTCTTTCATATCTTTCCTCTCTCATTGTGAACCTATGCTCTCTAGTTCTGGACTCCGCGACTCCAGGGAAGAGACTTTGTCTATTTATCCTATCCATGCCCCTCATGATTTTATAAACTTCTATAAGGTCAACCCTCAGCCTCCGACGCTCCAGGGAAAACAGCCCCATCCTAATTAACCTCTCCCTATAGCTCAAATCCTCCAACCCCAGCAACATCCTTGTAAATCTTTTTGAACCCTTTCAAGTTTCACAACATCTTTCTGATAGGAAGGAGACGAGAATTGCACACAATATTCCAAAAGTGGCACAACCATTGTCCTGTACAGCTGCAACATGACCTCTCAACTCCTGTACTCAATACTCTGACCAATAAAGAAAAGCATACCAAATACCTTCTTCACTATCCTATCTACCTGTGACTATATTTTCAAGGAGCTATGAACCTGCACTCCAAGGTCTCTTTGTTCAGCAACACTCCCTAGGATCTTACTATTAAGTGTATAAGTCCTGCTAAGATTTGCTTTCCAAAATGCAGCACCTCGCATTTATCTAAATTAAAATCCATCTGCCACTTCTCAGCCCATTGGCCCATCTGATCAAGATCCTGTTGTAATCTGGTTGTCCACTACACCTCCAATTTTGGTGTCATCAGCAAACTTACTCACTATACTTCTTATGCTCACATCTAAATCATTTATATAAATGACGAAAAGTAGTTGACCCAGTACCGATCCTTGTGGCACTCCAGTCTGAAACACAACCCTCCACCACCATCTTCTATCTTTGAGCCAGTTATGTATCCAGATGGCGAGTTCTCCCTGTATTCCATGAGATCTAACCTTGCTAACCAGACTCCCATAGGGAACCTTGTTGAATGCCTTACTGAAGTCCATATAGATCACGTCCACCGCCGTGCCCTCATCAATCCTCTTTGTTACGTCTTCAAAAAACGCAATCTGTGAAGCCTGTGAAGACTGTCAGGATGAGATCTGCTGCTGGGACAGGTCTCGTGGGACTCTGACATATACTCCAGATAGAATGTGCCACAAAATCTTAGCATACTGTTGTCTGCACAACTGGAGCAAGTAATAAGGGAATGTAATGGATGCTAAGCAACTGGGAGAGTGGGAGCAGTCTTCCAAAGAGGAGCACCTTGAGCATGACAGAGCGCAGCTGTGTGACATGGTACAAGCTAAACAGAGTCTAATTGACACCAGGTTCCAGTTGATGTGAGCTGCATGAAGTCATCGCTAATTGACAGGAAAATAGTTGAACATAGAACATAGAACAATACAGCACAGAACAGGCCCTTCGGTCCACGATGTTGTGCCGAACATTTGTCCTAGCTTAAGTACCCATCCATGTACCTATCCAATTGCCGCTTAAAGGTCGCCAAAGATTCTGACTCTGCCACTCCCACAGGCAGCGCATTCCATGCCCCCACCACTCTCTGGGTAAAGAACCTACCCCTGACATCCCCCCTATACCTTCCACCCTTTACTTTAAATTTATGTCCCCTTGTAACACTCTGTTGTACCCGGGGAAAAAGTTTCTGACTGTCTACTCTATCTATTCCCCTGATCATCTTATAAACCTCTATCAAGTCACCCCTCATCCTTCGCCGTTCCAACGAGAAAAGGCCTAGCACTCTCAACCTATCCTCGTATGACCTATTCTCCATTCCAGGCAACATCCTGGTAAATCTTCTCTGCACCCTCTCCAAAGCTTCCACATCTTTCCTAAAGTGAGGCGACCAGAGCTGCACACAGTACTCCAAATGTGGCCTTACCAAGGTCCTGTACAGCTGCAACATCACTTCACGACTCTTGAATTCAATCCCTCTGCTAATGAACGCTAATACACCATAGGCCTTCTTACAAGCTCTATCCACCTGAGTGGCAACTTTCAAAGATCTATGAACATAGACCCCAAGATCCCTCTGCTCCTCCACCTGAACCCTACCGTTAACCCTGTATTCCGCATTCTTATTTGTCCTTCCAAAGTGGACAACCTCACACTTGACAGGGTTGAACTCCATCTGCCACTCCTCAGCCCAGCTCTGCATCATATCTAAGTCTCTTTGCAGCCGACATCAACCCTCCTCACTATCCACAACTCCACCAATCTTCGTATCATCTGCAAATTTACTGACTTCGACTCCCTCTTCCAAGTCATTAATAAAAATTACAAACAGCAGAGGACCCAGAACTGATTCCTGCAGAACTCCACTTGTAACTGGGCTCCAGGCTGAATATTTATCATCTACCACCACTCTCTGACTTCGACTGGATAGCCAGTTTTCGATCCAACTGGCCAAATTTCCCTCTATCCATGCCTCCTGACTTTCCGCATAAGCCTACCATGGGGAACCTTATCAAATGCCTTACTGAAATCCATGTATATTACATCCACTGCTCTACCCTCATCCACATGCTTGGTCACCTCCTCAAAGAATTCAATAAGACTTGTAAGGCAAATCCTACCCTTCACAAATCCATGCTGGCTGTCCCTAATCAAGCAGTGGCTTTCCAGATACTCATAAATCCTCTCCCTCGGTACCCTTTCCATTACTTTGCCTACCACCGAAGTAAGACTAACTGGCCTGTAATTCCCGGGGTTATCCCTATTCCCTTTTTTGAACAGGGGCACAACATTCGCCACTCTCCAGTCCCCTGGTACCACCCCCATTGACAGTGAAGACGAAAAGATCATTGCCAACAGCTCTGCAATTTCCTCTCTTGCTTCCTACAAAATCCTAGGATATATCCCGTCAGGCCCGGGGGACTTGTCTATCCTCAAGTTGTTCAAAATGCCCAACACATCTTCCTTCCCAACAAGTATCTCTTCTAGCTTACCAGTCCATTTCACACTCTCCTCTTCAACAATACGGTCCCTCTCGTTTGTAAATACTGAAGAAAAGTACTCATTCAAGACCTCTCCTATCTCTTCCGACTCAACACACAGTCTCCCACTACCGTCCTCGATTGGACCTACCCTCGTTCTCATCATTCTCATGTTTCTCACATACGCATAAAATGCCTTGGGGTTATCTTTGATCTTTGATCCTATCCGCCAAAGATTTTTCATACCCTCTCTTAACTCTCTTAATCCCTTTCTTCAGCTCCCTTCTTCCTATCCTGTATCCCTCCAACAGTCTGTCTGAACCTTGTTTCCTCAACCTTATGTAAGCCTCCTTCTTCCTCTTTACAAGACATTCAACCTCCCTCGTCAACCAAGGTTCCCTCACACGACCATTTCTTTCCTGCCTGACAGGTACATACATATCAAGGACACGTCGTATCTGTTCCTTGAAAAAGTTCCATATTTCCACAACATCCTTCCCTGACAGCCTATGCTCCCAACTTATGCTCCTCAGATCCTGTCTTACAGCATCGTATTTACCCTTCCCCCAATTGTAAAACCTACCCTGTTGCATGCACCTATCTCTCTCCATAACCAAGGTGAAAGTCACAGAATTGTGGTCACCATCACCAAAATGTTCACCCATTAACAAGCCCATCACTTGTCCCAGTTCGTTACCAAGTACCAAATCCAATGTGGCCTCCTCTGGTCGGACAATCTACATACTGAGTTAGAAAAGCTTCCTGGACACACTGCACAAACACCGCCCCATCCAATCTACTTGATCTAAAGAGCTTCCAATCAATATTAGGGAAGTTGAAATCGCCCATGACTACTACCATGTGGCTTCTGCACCTTTCCAAAATCTGTTTCTCCACATCTCTGCTGCTATTGGGGGGCCTATAGTGAACACCCAACAAGGTGACTGCTCCTTTCCTATTTCTGACTTCAGCCCATACTACCTCCAAAGGGAGATCCCCCTCGAACTGCCTTTCTGCAGCCGTTATACCATTTCTAATTAGCAACGCCAACCCCCCTCCTTTTTTACCACCCTCCCTAATCTTACTGAAACATCTGTAACCAGGAACCTCCAACAACCATTCCTGTCCCTCTTCTATCCACGTTTCCGTGATGGCCACAACATCGTAGTCCCAGGTACCGATCCACGCCTTAAGTTCACCCACCTTATTTCTGATACTCCTTGCGTTGAAGTATACACACTTGAACCCATCTCTGTGTCCGCAAGTATTCCCTTTCAGTGCTACCTTCTCCACAGCCTCCCTACATTCTAGGACATCCTGACAAACAGCTAGCCTACTTGCTGGACTACAAGTCCAGATCCCATCCCCCTGCCAAATTAGTTTAAACCCCCCCGAAGAGTGCTAGCAAACCTACCCCCCAGGATATTGGTGCCCTTCTGGTTCAGGTGCAACCCGTCCTGCTTGTACAGGTCCCACCTTCCCCAGAATGCAGTCCAATTGTCCAAATACCTGAAGCCCTCCCTCCTACACCATCCTTTCAGCCACGTGTTCAACTGCACTCTCTCCCTATTCCTTGCCTCACTGTCACGTGGCACCGGCAACAACCCAGAGACGACGACTCTGTCCGTCCTAGCTTTTAGCTTCCAGCCTAACTCTCTGAGCTCCTGAATGATCGCCCCACCTCTCTTCCTACCTATGCCATTGGTGCCAACATGCACCACGACTTCTGGCTGCACACCCTCCCCCTTAAGGATTCTGAAGACACGGTCTGAGACGTCTCAGACCCTGGCACCCGGGAGGCAACAAACCATCCAAGAGTCTCGCCCATGTCCACAGAACTGCCTGTCCGTCCCTCTAACTATAGAGTCTCCTATAACTAGCGCTCTCCTCCTCTCCCACTTTCCCTTCCGAGCCTCAGAGCCGGACCTCGTGCCAGAGACCCGGTCACTGCAGCTTACCCCTGCTAGGCCATCCCCCCCAACAGTATCCAAAGCGGTATACTTATTGTTGAGGGGACCACAGGGGATCCCTGCACTGCCTGCTTCCTCCCCTTCCCACCTCTAACTGTTACCCAGCTACCTCTGTTCTCTGGCGTAACTATGTCCCTGTAGCTTCTATCTATCACCCTGTCAGCCTCTTGAATAATCCTCAGTTCATCCAACTCCAGTTCCAGTTCCCTAATGCGTTCTGTGAGGAGCAGGAGCTGACTGCACTTCCTGCAGATGAAGTCGGCAGGAGCATCGGTGGTCACCCCTACCTCAAACATCCTGCAGGAGGAACATTCCACTGCCTGCGCTGCCATTACTCTACACTTAGTCTCCAAAACAAGAACACTGAGTAGCTTACCTGTGGACTTTGTAGGGCCTGGGGTCTAGAACACACCCACTCAAATCTCAATCACTTACCTTCCCGACCAGCTCTGTGCTCCAACTTCACTTCCGCCCAGCTCGCGCCGCTCTCTGCTGTGAAAAGACCGTTGTCGTCGAGGTAAGTTCTTAAATATCAATCACTTACCTTCCTGACCAGCTCTACGCTCCAACTTCACTTCCGCCCAGCTTGCGCCGCACTCTGCTGTGAAAAGATCGTTGGCGTCGAGGTAAGTTCTTAAATATCAATCACTTACCTTCCTGACCAGCTCTGCGCTCCAACTTCACTTCCGCCCAGTTCGCGCCGCTCTCTGCTGTGAAAAGCTTTTTTTTTCTTTTTTCTTTTCTTTTTTTCCCTTTAGGTGAATTGGCCATGCTAAATTGCCCGTAGTGTTAGGTGAAGGGGTAAATGTAAGGGAATGGGTCTGGGTGGGTTGCTCTTTGGAGGGTCGGTGTGGACTTGTTGGGCTGAAGGGCCTGTTTCCACACTGTAAGTATTCTAAACAAAACTAAAAAAATTAACTGCAATCAGAAATTTCTTGTAACTTTGCGATTGTAGTTGAGAACTTTATGTTATTTTGACACATTGTACATCAGAAGGAAATGCTCAGACTCTGCTGTATTCTTGTGCAGTACATGAGATGTGTTGGGAGAGTAATATAGAGTCATACAACACAGAAACAGGTTGTTTGGCCCAGATATCCTACAGTGAACAAGTCCCGTTTGCCTACTTGTTCTGAGGAAGGGTCATTCGACCCAAAATGTTAACTCTGATTTCTCTCCACAGATGCTGCCAGATCTGCTGAGCTTTTCCAGCAACTACTGTTTTTGTTTCTGATTTACAGCGTCCATACTTCTGGTTTCCGCTTGCCTACATTTGGCTCATATCCCTTTAAACCTTTCCTAACCATATACCTATCCAAACATCTTGTAAATGTCATAATTTTACCTACATCTACCACTCTCTCTGGCAATTTGTTCCATAAACTCTGTGTGAAAAAGTTGTCCCTCAGGTCCCATTTAAATCTTTCTTCTTTCACCTTAAACCTATACCCTCCAGCTTTGGTCTCCCTTATCCTGGAGAAAATACCTTATTTATGACCTTTGCTATTTTATAAACATCTGTAAGGTCACCCCTCAGCCTCATACACTGCAGGAAAAAAAAAGTTCCAGCCGAAGCAGCCTCTTTTTAAAAGTCAAACCTTCCAGTCTTGGTAACATCCTTGTAAATCTTTTTTGTACCGTTTCCATTTTAATAATACCGTATAGTAGCGTGACTAAAATTTTACTGCACATGTAGTTGTTGCTCAACATGTAAACAGTTCATTTGTATTCAGAAAAGAAATGTTGCTTGTTTGTTTGATTTCAGTTTGCTTTTGGATTCTATAAATAAAAGTTTTGTTTGCTGTTGTTTGAAGGCTTCCTGTGATGTCTCACAATGAATAATGATAAGATGCTGGTCTACTGTGGGCACTGGGGAGAGGGATGTGCCTGTGGATCATTGAGATGTGTGGCCTGGTACTTAAATGGCAATTGAGTTTTCAATGAACTGTTGCATGTCCACGTATTTGTCAGTCATGCTATCTCTGTGCTGTGAGAAATGCTGATTTGTGACAACTGTACCTTGACAATGAATGGCAATTCTGGACTGCCAGGCTTGACTGGGTTCATGGCCAGGGTTCCAAGACAGTACTGCCATCTGGCATGCCAGTCTAATCTGGGATATCCTGGCAGTTGCAAGTTCTTCAGACTATGGCAAATGGTAAAATCAGGCTAGCATTGGATGAGCTGGGCACCATAGAGGTAGATGAGGCAAGCTTGGGATGATCGAGCAAGAAAACTCATGAGGCCTCTTGCAATGAAGCCATCCATAACCCCAACCCAACAAAATTGACACAGCCAAAATATCTTAAAATTTGACCAATACCGCAGCAGTATACAAGTGAGGTCTTTTGCACAGTGCCTCTGAGCCACAAATTACAGATTCAGTCCAGGACTTGATGGTCAAAGAAGGTGCATTGAGAATGTGGCCAAACTGGTTAAAGATGAACCTGTAAATTCTTCTACAATGCCATTGCCAGGCAGTAAAAGGTGAATCTCCTGGTAAACTAATCTGGAGTGGTGCCCCTCAAACTAATCTCTGGTGACAAGCTAGTAGCCAGGAAAATCTAACAATGGAATCAGATGCCTTGTCTGTTTTACAACCCACTCGGGATGGGGAGAAAAGAATCTGCACAAAGCCTTGCTAAAGAGAAAGACAAAAATTGTGTTCACACCCATCTGATTCCATGCAATGCATCCTTTCAATCTGAAAGTGAAGTGAAAATTGCTGGAAATACTCAGAAGGTGTCAGTATCTGTGGAGTTGGGGAGAAACAATGACTAAGGGATAAACACAGAACGTTAGCAGTTTCTGTGTTTCAGAGTGAAGCAGACTTAACCTTTTTAAGCCTTTCATCAAAATGTTGTGTTTGTAAATTCTCTGGTGCATGTTAAAACAGTTAGAGATTCTACATTGTAAAGTAAAATTAGATATTTATTGGGAAGATTATTTCATGAGCTCTAACATTACTGAAAGTGCAGGTTTCATTTGGAATGGTATTTGGGCAATGATGTACCACCCTACTCCACTGAGCAGCACTGTATTAGGATGCTTTCTGAAGTTTAAGCAGCCGGACCTTGTTTTCACGACTGTCTTCCATGTTCTTCCACCAACGTACTTCCTTTGATTTCTAGGCAGAATTATACACAAACATTCTATTAGATTTATAAGATGTGATTTCTATCTCCTAGGGAGTGACATACTTTTGTTGAATTCTTTGTCAAGACTGGGGGAGGTTTTAATCCTGGATTGGGATTCACTGTGGTCAGTGAAGACTGGGTGAAAGGAAGATAAATAGAACATAGATGTTTGCAAAATACATTAAGTAATCACTCCTACATATTTTATAGATGTTATAAAACAGTATGAAAGTAAAGTCACTAGATGGTGCTGCTGGAGAGATTAAATGATACTGTTTGCTTCCGAGTTGGAAAAGATGAGCATTCCCAGAAGAAAAACATATGAACTGCAGATAACTCAAAATGTCAACAGCAGCCAGTTATGTACACATCTATCACAGCAGTGTCAGGGTGTTGAAGCACCATCATGTCGTATCCAGCTGAGTAGCAGCATGGTTGTCTCCTTCCCAGACCACTGTTCATGACTTCCCAGCACTTTGATTTTTATGTCAGGTTTCCAGCATACACAGTGTTTTTCTTTTGCTTTAGTGGCATTTGTATCTCTGGTTTGGCAATTAGAAGGTACTTGCTTTGACTCCTTGCAGATTCATTAGATACGGACACTGGAATTCAGGGGAGAAAAGAGCAGGGGAAAAGAACACCTCAAATCAGAAGATCTGAAAAAATCAACTGACAAAAACAGCAGTGGACAGCAATGATATTTACAGGACCAAAGGCACAATCAAATAGGTATATTTTAGGGACACTTCTTCAGAAAGAGGAATAAATAATAAAAGCAAATATTGTTCAGTGGGACTGAGGCTTGAAGAATGGCAAGTTATAAGGCCAGAAGAGCAGGGATCTGTGCACTGACTCATGTAGTTGGCAAACAATCAAGTGAAACAAGTTCATGAGAAAACTGAAGGCAGGATATTGGAAATGTTATGTTGTTTTGTATAAATCTTTTGAGGTGGCAGCAAGATGAGAGTTGTAACGTAAATGGAATCTTTGACTTAATTAACAGAGGAATGGAGATCAAAAGCTAGAAGGTTGCAGTTTATAAAACAATGAGTAGGCCTCTGTAGCTGATGACTGTGTTCAATTCTGGGCACCACACTTGCAAGGGATGCAGAAAATAATTACTATCAAGTTCTAGGGTTGAAGGATAATAATAATGTGGATAGACTGGAGAAGATGGGCTATTCTTCTTACAGAATGGAAGGTATTAAGATGATATTTGATTGATATGTTCAAAAACATCATACCTTAATTGAAGTCAATAAGGGGATATGCTTCCAATATCAGATGGGTTTTTAACAACAGAACACAGATTTGAGTTGATAGGCAAGAGAAGCAGAGATGACACAAGAATCTTTTTGTATCAACCTATTTATGATCTGCAATGACCTGCCTTAAAGTGAAGTCAAGGCTCTTCGTGGATGTCAATTGAATGATCTTTGAAAGAGAATATTTTATTTTGTACAAATGTTAAATAATACTGAATCTAAAATCATTTTTTAATTCCTTCCGTCAGAGCTAAACTGCTGGATTATTATTAAAATTAGACCTATTTTGATTTTATTCTGGGTGGGACTTAACACTTCAAGAACAATTTGGTAGACTTTGCCACAATACCATTACTTCTGACCTTTTTTGTTTAAGTAATTGATAATTACGAGAGAGAGTAAGGATACTGCAGCAAGTAACTTACCTTCTGACACCCCAAAGTCTATCTACAAGGCACAAATCAGGAGTGTGATGGAATACTCCTCACTTGCCTGGATGGGGGCAGCTCCAACAACACTCAAGAAGCTTGACTCCATCCAGGACAAAGCAGCCCGCTTGATTGGCACCACATTTACAAACATTCAATTCCTCCACCACCGGCGCTCAGTAGCAGCAGTGTGTACTATCTACAAGATGCACTTCAGAAATTCAAAGATCCTTAGACAGCACCTTTCAAACCCATGACTACTTCCATCTAGAAGGACAAGGACAGCAGGTACTTGGAAACACCACCACCTGCATGTTTCCCTCCAAGCCACTCACCACCCTGACTTGGAAATATACCACCATTCCTTTATAGTCGTTGGGTCAAAATCCTACAATTCCCTCCCTACCAGCATTGCGAGTCGACCCACAGCAAGTGGACTGCAGCAATTCAAGAAGGCAGCTCACCACCACCTTCTCAAGGATTAATGGGGATAGGCTATCAATGCTGGCCAGCCAGCGATGCCCAAGTCCCACTAATGAATAAAAAAAAGATCCTGTTGGTTTCTAAAATAATTGTTGGAAGTTTCTGAAAGAAAACACTTTCTGTTTACTAACAAAGCGTTGTACAAGGTGCATTACCCTGTCTGCAAATGAGCTTCTCATAGATCTCTCTAGGTTTTTTTGAGTGTTTATCTTTTGTATTTTGTTCAGTTTATGATGCTCCCTTCTCTTTTCTTCGAGTTTTTTCTGGAGCTCAGCCAATTGCTGATTGTTTGCCACCTGTTTGGATGCCTTAAGCTTTCTCAATTCTTCTTCTCTACATTAAAAAGAAAAACATATTTCTTTGATTATTTTTCACAGCTTTGGATTGATATTCTCTCAGTGAATGTAAATGCAATGAACACATTTTTTTCAGTTGTATAAGAATCAAAATGTTGTTACTAATAATATTGGAAGTTACAAGTTTGAAATAACAGAAAATGCTGCAAATACATAGTTGGTTAGACTTCACATATGGGGAGAGAAAGTGAGTGAAGGTTGAAGGTTGTTGATCTCTTGACAGATCATTGAACTCTGTTTGTGATCCCAATGGTGCTGTCTGTCCAACTGAGTATTTCGAGTATTTTCTAGTCATTTTAAACAAAATCAGCAGCTAGATGCTGAGTGCAGGAGTATATATTATAGTTCATGCCCTTTCTAATGAATTCATGAGTGCAAGGAGACACTGGAATAGAGCTAAGCCAATAGGATGGTATAAAAACAAGGCAAAGAAAAATTAGGAATTTAAATAATATTGGTGATTTTTGAGAAGATTTGTAGCTCAGGTTGATGATAAGTATGTAAGTTAGCTCACTGAGCTGGAAAGTTTGTTTTCAGACATTTTGTCACCATGACGAGGTAACATAATCAGAGTCTCCGGTGAGGTGCTGGTGGTATGTCCCACCTCTCTATTTGTAGGTCTTGGTTTTTTAAGGCGGATGATGTCATTTCCGGTTCTTTTTTTCAAGAGAAGGTAGATGGGATCTCAGTCGATGTGTTTATTGATGAAGTTCTGGTTAGAAAGCCATGCCTCTATTTAAATAATATTATTTGCATTATCCGTCATGTGACAGTGTTGCATTGTATTTGGATATTTTTATCCCATAGAGAGAAAATAAATAATTTATCAATTTACAGTTACAACCTAAAAAACATACTCCGATCACTCATCTTTATTTGAGCACCATTTTGATAACATACCTGTTCCTGATTACTGCTTTCTTGCTCAAAGCTTCTCTGTGCAGTGAGATCTGTCGTAATTTATCCAAAAGGAGCTGCTCTTTTGCTTGTTTCTCATTCAGGATCCGATCTCGTTTATCTTCCTCTGCCTTAATCTGTGCCTCCTTCAGCAGCCCCAAGCGTTCTCGTAACTCTACTATTGACATCTCGATCAAAAGGTTATGACCAGCTGGCTGAGATTCAATGACATGATTTCCAAATGAGATATGACTACATTACATGAATGAATAGATTTACTGAGGCAAATTCATAAAAGTTAAACACTAATAATCTTTGAACAATAGATGAAATTAGAAAATAGTGAAAATACTATCTAGGTTTACCTAAGGATAAACTTGTTTTGACATTTGCACTAAAATTACTGGGAATATTCTTGTGCACATATAATTAAATAAAGAATTCATGTTCAACTTTGCTCCATTGACAGTAACCTGAATCTGTTTGCCACTTGTTAGAGTATTTACACAATTTTTGTTCATTAATTTTAATGGAGTGAAAATCAGGTGAATTCTAAAACATGCTGTTGAGTCACTCCAACAAGGTACCTCACTCCTGACAGCAAAGTTGAAGTTACTCCCATTCCTTCCACAATGGTTAGCATGGTTCTGCACAAAGTCGATCCAAATATTTCACCAATTATTTTGTTTATTGATCGATTCAATTGAACCCTTCTGCACTCAATTCAACATAACATTTTACTTTTCCTCCCACAATAAGAAGAAAAGCTGTTCAAGGATATGGAAGGTGGTGTTCACGCCCTAATAGTATTGAACTCAGTATTGAGTCCTGAGCACCTCCTTCCACTTCCTTTACTCATTCCCCATCCCCCACCCCAGGCCCTCTCATGACTTGGGTTGTTTCCAGCACAGCCAATTCATTTTCACCATAATCAGCTTTTATTCTCCAGTGGCTTACTATCAACCATTCTTTTGTTTGCCAACTTTCTTTCTCTCTCTCGCTTTCTGAGCTCCATTTCTACCTATCCAATCACTCCTTTTCCCTTTCAATGCCCCTGTCATCAACATAAATGCATTTTTGGCTATCATCAGTTCTGGGTCACTGGACTTGAAATATTAACTCTTTTTCTGTCTCCACAGATGCTGCCAGACCTGCTGAGTTTCTCGAGTAATTTCTGTTCTTGTGTTTACCATTTATTTCAAAAAATCAAATATGCGAATCATGAAGGAAATATAGTTTTGCACAAAGAAAGAAAATTATGACTTTTCTTCATGCCTTTTAGTACATTCTATTACCCAAATTGCCATGTAAGCCAGGACAGTTCTGTGATTATGCTAGGATTCTTATCCAGCAACAACTAAGTGTGTGAATAGGGGACCACAGTCTCACATGAAACTGTTTTGGACTGACTGTCTGAGACTTAGATGTTTGCCTGCAAAGGGAATTTGACTTGGTTTGTGTGATCCTATTTGCTGAAGCTCGTGGGATCAAGAGGAGGGAGTGTGGACAAGTGGCCTATGGCCTAAGCAAATAGGTCCAACATATAATTGGTGAAACAGTTTCTGCAAGCAAGGCCTGATGGCATGCGAAAAAAAGGCCAAGGTTACCACGGTTGAAAGCAAGGAACCGGACTAGACCTGTCTTGCATATTGAACAGGTTCAAAATGAGAGAAGTTCAAGATATAGAGAAGTTGTAGAGTAATTTAATACAGCCTTTAATATTATGCAGGTTTTTTTGATAAAGCAATCAGTGATAGGATACTTCCTTTGTTACAGAAATCAGTAACGCAGGGCCATTCATTTAATAATTGTCACAGAGGACTTTTTATTTACACTAAATTGTTCAACCTTTGCCACAGAGAGATGTAAGTGGAGACCTCTTTATTTTGTGGAAGTGAAAGCTGGAGAAAATGAAAGAAAAATGGAGATAAGCCAAGCTACGGGAAAGCAAGGGATCTGAAAGCTGTTGAGTGCTGTAACAGTCTGATTCTGGGAGGGTTTATGTGATTAAAGAAAACAATATGTGCAGATAAATATGGAACTGTTTCTTTATTACATGGTAATTTTTTCTGTAACTAATCACAAGGTTGATCTTCAGCTTTTGACACTTAGGACTTACTTTGGCTAGATCTATAAGTTTGTGTTTAAATGTTGGCACCATTTGCATTGCTCGGATTTCTCGGATCAGTTCCGATTTTTTTCTAATTTCTTCATTAGTCTTCTCCAAGGCCTGTTGAAGCAGTTCTTCTGTTTCCTTATTCAGCTCCTTAGCTGAAAAAGAATTAGCAGACATGTTAAATATCAGTATTATTTTCTCATGATCGCAGGAGAAAATTAGTAAGCACTGTAAGCTATCTTATCAGGTCTGTTAGTAAACAGAAACTATGTAATGTGCATTTTCAAAAAGGCAGTATACAAAGTAATTATGTTACATAATAGTGGTTATTCAAGTGGTGACTCATCACATTAGTACTTAGATTAAAGATGTAACAGTACATAATTCCATATTACGAACGTGCTGTCTGTTGCAGTAAATTCTTAAGAAAAAAAATTCAGAAAGATATTTCTGAAGTAAAAAACCCATACATTGGAAATTAAGTTTAAGAAAGGTCTTCAGGATGGAGGTAATGTCTCTTACATTGGAACGTTTCAAGGCCTATTGAATTGTTTCTCCATATCAAGTCACAAAAAGAGGATTTACACCTAGCTCTTGGCAACATAATAGGTCCTTCTGAGGTGTAAACCAGTATTTTCTAGCACAACAGACTTCAAAGTGGAAATTGTTCAAATTGATGACTTTGTATTTGAGAAACCAATTACTTCACCTAAAAAAAGCCTGAGTGTCGTCCCAAGCCCTGGACTGACCATGCTCACAGTTGTGCAGTTTCCTCACCAATTTGGAAGGTTTTACAAGTTGAAACTGATAAATTGAGTTTCCAGCATCTTATGGCGCAGAACTCCAAGAAGCAGTTTCTAAGGAAAACTCCCTCAAAGGGGAGTTTTGACTAAGGGATGACAAAGGAAAAAGGTATGCACAAAACTACATATCAGGCAGTTCTGTGATAATACATCTTTCATCAACACAAATTGGCTGTAACACTATTGGGTGAATAGGGAATGCTTTTCCTAAAACATGAATTTTTAAAGTGTGTGTTGGCCATAACAATTGCATCGCCGACACTTGAAGTGTATTTGTATTGCACAATTTTTTTGTATAGTGCGGGGTTGCACAAGCACACAACTTCAGTAGCGTGTAAAGCAGAACTACCTGTACTGTTCTGTTAGAGGAAAATCACTCATAAATTATTCTTTTGGCTTATCTGTAATTGTTTTAATCTTCGTACCTATAATTTATTATCAAAAATTTGATCTTATTTTCCCTACAAGGAGACTTCAATAATAACTTGTTTCAAAAAATGACTTAAAAAAAGCTCAGCTGTGGGTCTACTTTAACCAATTAAGAAGGGGCCTTTATGAGTCATATTAATCCACAGTTCACTGATCACTGTGGTGGACATGCCTGGTGCTTGTGACATAATTTTGCTACAGATAAACATAGAAAATACTTGAAATACTCAATAGGTGAGGCAGCAATTTTGCCAAGTTAAATTAAATCCAAATTAAATATTAAGACTGAAGCTATGATCTTTGGAATTTGTCATAAACGCCACACTAATTAGAACTGATTTCATCAATACTAATGGGAACTGATAACAAAATTGCAGATATATGACTTATATTAACCAAAACCTTCTAGATTCAGGAACTAGGCCTTTGAATTCTAAAGCTGTAAACACTGCAAATATTTAAGAAAGGAGGTAGCTCCAGGTAATTACAGACCTGTCAGTTTAACATCAAATATCAGAATCTTACTGGAATTTCATAGCAGTGACTAACTACTTGATCTAGTAGGATCTGACCAAATAATAGCAGGAATTTGTGCAGGGTAGGTTATGTCAAGTGTCCTTATTTTTTGAGGAGTAGAAAGGTGATTTTCAATGTTTGATTACATGCAATTGTAAAGGCATTATAATCAAAATAAGAGCATATGCAATTATTACTGGTCTTGAGGCATAGGTTAGTAGGTTGGTCATGAAATAGAAGGCAGGAATAAAGGATCCAAGTGACAAGTGGTATTTCTCAGGAACATATACTTTATATAACCAACTTAGCCAAAGGAAAAACATTTCCAAAGCTGTTAGACTTGAAATATTTCTCAGTCCACAGAAGATGCAGAGTTTCTCCAGCACTTTCTGTTTTCATTCATGTTCTGTTACTGGAATCCGAGTGCTTGGCTTTTATTTAGGGAATAGAGAGTTAGATTGTTGTTTGCTGTCCCCCAATTTGAGTATGAAGTCAAATTTCTGCCATGGGCCTTCATGAAACTGAACAGGCCAATTCCTAATTCCCAGGTCTTTGGATATCCAGGTTCGCACATTGGAGCAAATTAGGAGAGATATTTGGATATACAGATGGGAGGAGCAAGTTCCGAAAACATTTCAGCAAGCTAAGTGAGTCAGAGTAGTTAAGGGTGCACTTTCAGCTCCCTTGGTGACAGCTGATTAATAAAATTGATTTTTGAAAGTATTGTATAAAACAGAGTGTTGTCAGCCTGGCAGTCCTCATTGGGAAATTATAGGCACATTCCAGGATCTTCCAGGATTGCTCTTTTAAGACACTTTCTTGAAAAAAAATCTTGAACTCCTTGTGGTAGATATACCTTTTTCATAATACTAAATTCCTATGCTGTACATTTTTTAACCACTGCTTCTTCTACCTTTCAGAGTCACTTGCTAAATTTCTATCTTCTTTTCCCTGTTCTGAATTTGCCGTAGGTTCCTAACCCCCTCTAACTCTTGTTTAAACCCTTCGCA